>NC_047146.1:29603905-29903905 GCF_009829125.3 Periophthalmus magnuspinnatus | reverse complement strand
CGAGCGAGGGCGAGCGAGGGCGAGCGAGGGCGGGCGAGCGAGGCAGAGCGAGACCGAGCGAGACCGAGCGAGGGCAGATTCAGGGCACACAGATTCAGGAGAAAAGGACGAGCTGTTTTTTAGTCAAATTGTGCAGGTTTAAGTAAAAATGTAAGTAAAAAAGGCACGCGAGGAGACATAAAGAGACATGCCAAGGCCACAACTCAGATCTTTCACTTAAACAAGAGCTGTGACTCCTTCAGTACTATATACTCTTATCTTATACACATCAAAATCGACCAACGTTTAGATGGCGATCTATTTTTCTTTCGATTTGTGGCACAGCCCTAACCTTAAACCAACATCTGTAAAATAAATGTGTGTAATTGTTGTCCTTCTAGAAGTGGTTATAAAGCGTACATGAATGTGCACAAATAAAACTAAACACAACTTGTTTTAGGGTACAGTGGGGGTTACGTTCTAAAAATTAATTAATTAAGTAGTCAGCTTTATTTTTTACAATTACTATATATGTTTTGCAGCTGTAAAACCCCTCCCCACACACTTTATACACTTTTCTCAGACAGGCTTTAACATTTTCTCACATTTCTCTCTTATTAATTAATAGTGACTCACGTGTATTTCACAGCTCCTCTGACCACGCCTCTTCGTCCTGTAGTGTCGATCCAACATTTATGTAAATTTAGCAGGCTGAACTGTACTGATTCTGTACTGTACAGGAGACACGGCATGGAGGAGATTGATGGACAGTGGTCTTCAGTCCTTTAGCCAATCAGCATGCAGAACACAATGCACGTTCATACACACAAAAAAAAAAAAAAAAAAAAAAAACCCAAAAAAAAAGAACCACGATATAGCGAGGGACAACTGTACACGGTTTCTAATAAGGCTAAAACTTAACAGATGAAAGAAAAAAATATTACACAAAATGTATAGAAAACAACAACAATATTGCTTCATCTAGTTTTTTTTGTTTTGTTTTTTTTTTTTACAGGAAGAATTAAAGGAAATAGAACTGGTTTGTCAGATGTTGTAAGGTATTATTGGTCAAATGGTGTTCAAAGTCTCCCTATTCAAATATTAGTACATGTATATTTTGCTATAGCCCAATCACTCCATGCACCGTCTCACTTTCAGTTAAAAAAACATGACCTGATCTTCCGCTTTATATCACCTTTTCCCTGTCCACAGCTTAACAGCCAAAATCTGACTGTTTTGATAAATCCAATGTAACTCAATCTTTTAAACAAGTGCTGAACTGACCAGAACAATGCCAGTCTAATGTTTTGAGATATTATTTTTTCGCTGCCTTTGCACTAAATCTTTATTGGATCAGATGACCCGGGTTTGACCACAGATACTCAGGGCTGGCACAGAGGAGGGCTGCAAGCAAAACACTGCACAACTCCACAAATAATCTAATGATTGTCTAGAATCCAAGATACACACTTCTCTGATAACTGTAACTCTAACTTTGGTAAATCTCCCAGAGTTCAGATGGGCGTGATTTACAGGTGGATTGACCAATCGGAGACACGCATGGAAAAAAATATCATCAAGGGACTGAAAAACATCACAGATTTCAGAATCAACAAGCAAAGCACCAAACTGTTCATCTGAGGTGAGGGAAATTCGATTTCATTTGTAAACGATGGATGACCAATGAGCTTCTTCGTTTCCCGTGTACTCCTAAATAAACAAATCTAATTGCACGATACTGTCTGAACCCTCCTGAGGCGTGACAGAGGGAGTCATGACCAGAATAATATCATATTCTGGATTTTCAAGGCAAATCCGAGCAATCTGCACCAAGATAAGAGAGCCAATTTTGTTAAAACATTGAAAGCTGTTTACCCTATTAAAGCTGAAGTACCCAACCCAACTTTGTGATCAACATCCGCCAACTACACACTGTCTTCATCTTATTATAACACATATTGGTCTTAAATGTTCATATCAACCCGCTCTACATAATCCTGGTATTTTAAATTCACTATTGTGTCCCTAAATCAAGATATGAACATTAATAACAAATCAGGCACCTTCTTTCTCTGAGGTTGCTCCCACTACTCTTAACAACAGGTTTGATTGAAAGCGTTGCTAAGCGCACGCTCCCTGCTAAACCAGCAATGTGGGCGGTGAAGGGGCGTTACTTTCAATAACATTGTTCCGCATTGACTCTTTGGTTGCTATGATATTCGTGGTCGGAATTCCAAATATGTGAACTAAGCTCCAAATTGGCCCTATAACTGCTAGCCTCGATGAGCTTCATTTGACTGGAGCCAAACGCTGTGGATGACGTCACACTCCCTCAGTCCACTTCTTTATAAAGTCAAAGGGTTCCACATTTGTTATTTTACCTTGTGGGTGTTTCATGGCATCTTATCAATAGGATGTGACAAGAGGTTTGTGAGTAGTAGGAACTAGGTAGATGGATTACGTACTTACATAGTTTTCATGGCTTAAATATGATATAAAATAGGTTGACTGATATAAAATGTTCTATGTTCATGTTACCAACTCTCTCTTTCCCTGTGAGGCCTTAACACAGCTTTGTAGTCTGTATACAACTCATTTAGTCCTATGCAAAATCATACAACTGGAATAATAATAATGGTCTCAGATAAAGTGGCTCTGACCTGTGGGATGCCCCAAGGGTCAATCCTGGGACCCCTGTTGTTCAAGCTCTACATGCTGCCGTTAGGCCAGTTAATACGCAGCAATAATGTGTCCTACCAGAACTCTGCAGATGACACTCAGATCTATGTTTCACTGGCAGCAGGTGAATATGGACCAGTGGATTCACTCTGCCACTGCATCCAACAGATCAATGTGTGGATGCAAAACAACTTTCTCCAGCTAAACTCAGACAAGACTGAAGTCATCATCTTTGGCCCACAGAAACATAGAGAAAGTGTTAGCAGTCACCTCCAGTCTCTCTCTCTAAAACCTTCAAATCAGACTAGAAATCTAGGGGTAATAATGGATTCAGACTTGAACTTTAACAGCCGCATCAAGTCAATAACATCTACAGCTTTTTATTAAAAACATTGCATAAATCAAAGGTATACTGTCAAAGCCAGACTTAGAGCGTCTTATCCATGCATTTGTCTCCAGTAGGTTAGACTACTGTAACGGCCTGCTCACTGGCCTCTCCAAACAAGCTGCAGTACATCCAGAACACTACTGCTCGGGGCCTGACTAGAACCAGGGAGTACTTCACACGTGTGTCCTGCGCTCAGGTCTCTGCACTGGCTCCTGTGGGTCAGAGAATAAACTTTAAAGCCGCTCTGCTTGTGAACAAGCCTCTCTATGGCCTAGTACCAAAGTACATCTCCCACATGTTAAAGCCACATGAACCATCTCACACTCTGAGGACTTCAGTGACCGGCCTCCTGCTGGTGCCAGAGTCAGGACATGGGGGAATCAGTGTTTCAGTTTCATGCAACTAAAACTTGGAACATTCTTCCTGAAGATGTGAGACAGGCCTCTGCTTTGACAATGTCTAAATCCAGGCTCAAACTATTCTTTTTAGCTGTGCATATGACAGAAAGGTTTTTATTCTGCCTCTTCTCTTTTAATGTTAATTTTATGATGATTATTTGTGATTATTTATCTTTTGATTTGTTGTATTGTGATTTTAATATCTTTTTTTTATTCTGTAAAGCACTTTGAATTACTTTGTGTACGAGTTGTGCTGTACAAATAAACTTGCCTTGCCTTGGTGGCGCCTGTGGCAACTTCCAGAAAAAGGTCAATAATGAAACAGCCTAAATTAGAGAGAAGGACATTTGGCGTAAAAGTGTGCCATATCACCATGCACCTCGGGAATTTCACTCATGTCAGATTTTTTTTCAGTTTCTTTTCATTTCTGCCAAATCTCTTTATGATGCAACATCCAAATATAGTTTATATTTGTCTCTCCTGAAGCGCCCCCCGCAGCTCCGGAGGCTTAGCTAGCTCATTAGCGGCTTTAGCTTTAATCGAAAGTCGTTAGCTTCGGTTTCAGCCCGGGAGCTCACTAATATTTAATAAGAGAGGGATAGAAAGCTTGAAAGAAAGAGAGATGGGGAGAGCGAGAGAAAAAGACAGACAGAGAGAGAGAGACGGAGAGAGATGGAGAGAGAGGAGAGAGGGAGACTGAGAGAGAGAGGGGAGAGAGAGAGAGAGAGAGAGAGGGAGAGTGACAGAAAGAGAGAAGGAGAGAGATGGAGAGAGGGAGGAGAGAGACAGAGAGAGAGAAGGTGAAAGACAAAGATGGAGAGAGACACAGACAGAGAGAGAAGTAGAGAGATGGAGAGAAGGGAAAGACCAAGAGAGAGGGGAGAGAGAAGGAGAAAGACAGAGCAAGAAAGAGAGAGAGAGAAGGAGAAAGACAGAGCGAGAAAGAGAGAGAGACGGAGAAAGACAGAGAGAGCGAGGAGGAAAATATAGAGAGAGAGGAGAGAGAGAAGGAGAAAGACATAGAGAGAAGGGGAAAGACAAGAGAGAGATGGAAAGAGCGGGGAGAGAGACAGAGGAGAGGGAGACTGGGAGAGAGAGAGGGGAGAGAAGGAGAGAGGGGAGAGACAGCGAGAGAGAGAAGGTGAAAGACAGGGATGGAGAGAGACAGAGAGAGAGAGAGAAGGAGAGAGATGGAGAGAAGGGAGAGGGAGACCAAGAGAGAGGGGAGAGAGGAGAAAGACAGAGAGAGAAAGAGAAGGAGAAAGACAGAGCGAGAAAGAGAAAGAGAGAGAAGGAGAAAGACAGAGAGAGAAAGAGAAGGAGAAAGACAGAGTGAGAAAGAGAGAGAGAAGGAGAAAGACAGAATGAGAAAGAGAGAGAGAAGGAGAGAGGGAGACTGAGAGAGAGGGGCGAGTAGAGAGAGAGAAAGAGAGAAGGAGAAAGACAGAGAGAAGGGGAGAGATGGAGAGAGGGTAGAGAGGCAGAGGGAGAGAGAGAGATGGAGAGAGGGGAGAGAGAGAAGGAGAGTGATGGAGAGAGATGGAGAGAGATGGAGAGAGGCAGAGCAAGGGAGAGTGATGGAGAGAGGGGTGAGAGACAGTGAGAGAGAGAAGGAGGGAGAGAGAGGGAGTGAGGGGGGGCACTTCACTGTACTCAAGTGGAGTGACTGTTGACATGCCCTTAAGTGCCAACACATTCTGAAGTGTTCATATTTTATTTAGTACTGTAGACACAGACTTCTACACAGACTGGAGAATAGGACGGCTAAGACGACTCAAAACAAAGGACTTTACTAGAGCCCAAACAATATGGATGTTTGTTTGGGTTTGGTTTTTTTTTTAGCCGGTACAGATTCCTGTTTTGAGGGACTCAAAATGCTGATTATTATTTGGCTGATATTAACTTTTTAATTGCATTAATTAGCATGAACAATCCTAAAAACAATGCTCTGAGCTGAAGTTGGTAAAAAAGTGTTTGTGCTGAATGGGGCCAGTTAGCCTTACTAATCAAAGCACTAGAGCAAATGAGTGAAATTTTGATGGTCGATGTCTTGTGTCACTCCAAAATCGGACAATTTAATTACTCAAACCTGGAGTTAGAATGTAGATTTGAGCAATGAGATTTACAGACAAGTTAGACAGATTTAAATTCTTACTTTCTAGTTCTGTGGTGTGAAAATCAGGTACCGCAGCTTTAAAGGAATAAACCAGGACATAGAAGATTGACCCCCTACTTGTCTCTTTCTTTCTCCCTCACAGGTTGTGTCTGGAGGCCCGGGACCCGTACTGTGGGTGGGACTTCAGACAGAGACGCTGCACCACTTTAGAGGACAGCTCCAACATGAGCCAGTGGAAACAGAACATCTCCATCTGCCCCGTGAGACTCACTTCATTCTAATACTAATATACATGGACTTCAGAGTGATGAAAAGTCAGGACTGTTGCCATAGAAATTGGCAACAGTTCTCAAAATGGCACCATATAACAGGAAACTGAAACCCATGAACGGGCTGCATACTACATTCTACAGACTAGATTATAATGCACAGTACATTTACAGTCACAATAAACGTCACACATCTGGCCTCCATAAGGTCATTATATTATAGCAGATGAAGAGTTCCTTATGAGATTTTGAGGGGAAAGGAAAATAGACAATCACTAGCGCTGTTACATTAATTGCAATGAAATTAAACACAAGAAATATTTATATATTTTGCTAACAGCTGTATATCCTGTCTCTATGCAGTCTTTTCTATGTAAAACCCGTTAACCCTGTGGTTTAGACTTTTACAAACATCTGAAATGGGATCCTTATGTTAGCTTTGCATTTCAAATAACAGTCTTCTTGCTGTCTTTACAAACAAGCTGATCCTCTTTGTATTGGTTTTGCCATAGTATAGTTAAAGCTCCACTGTGTGACTGTTTAGCCAAATGTCTGTATAATCCCTCAGTCGTTCAGGTACAATCCATAGCAGAAGAAAAATTCAATTCTGTCAACTGGGAAAAAGTTTTAGAGTAAGATGTTTCACTGTTCATCTAGTAATCATTAAGGCCCTTAATGGATTCTCTCACACCTATTAGCATACTGACTATCACTGTTGTTTCCTTGTTTTGATTTAGGTTTGAGGATGGAGTTATAAATAGAAGATAAATTATTTCTAAGCCCCCCTCATTTCTGTTCAAAAATGGATTGTTTTCCTAACAGAAAATTGTCCCTTTAACTCCCCTCTGAAGTCATTTCCTTTCTTTGGTTAAGATCTGTATATCACTATCTTCAAAGGAGATAGCCAAAATGATAGACAAAATTATGGATTGCAGTAAAAACATCCTTACTGTGAGCAGACTTGCGTCTCCACAAACCTGGCCTGAACATGACCATGGAATAGGGTGCTGCTAGTTGCTATGGACATTGTATTGCTTTGGATAAAATGGTCCATGGTTCTGCACATATTGATCTCTGTTTGGTTTGAACTTTCTCTTTTTATGGAGTCATGCATGCACAAAAGTTACACAGAGTTGTTTTAACATAGACTTGTATTTGACAGTTTAAAAATATAAGAACAACAACAGTATTCACCTACATCTGTCTTAAATTCTCTTTGTTTTTCTCATTGTAACTTTGGCTTTTCAAAACTGCAGTTGAGAAACCAGACGACCAATGGCGGCTTTGGGCCGTGGGCGCCGTGGCAACCCTGTAACAACGACGACGGTCTGGAGGGCGTGACGTCCTGTTTGTGCCGGTCCAGGTCATGTGACAGCCCTGCACCTCGTTGCGGGGGGCGGAGCTGTGAGGGGGCCACCATCGAAGTGTCCAACTGCTCCAGGTGAGAAACTGAGGAGATCAGCCAATGAGTCAAAGAGTTTCAGATGACATAACATCATGTTATAGGAGACATTTTAAAGACTTTTCACTATTCCAATACTTAATTACTATGGCAAAGACCAAATTTTGTCTCATTTGGAAACTCATGGACAGACATATAATATAGGCCTCTTAAATGTCTTTGTGGTTTTCATGTGACTGTCGTGGTAAAGAAGAAGCTGAGTCGAAAGGCAAAGCTCTCAATTTACCGGTCAATCTACATTCCCACCCTCACCTTCGGTCATGAGCTTTGGGTAAAGACCGAAAGGACAAGATCGCAGATACAAGCGACCAAAATGAGCTTCCTCCGCAGGGTGGCTGAGTGCTCCCTTAGAGATGAGGTGAGGAGCTCAGTCACACATAAGGAGCTCGGAGAAGAGCCTCCACTTCGAGAGAAGCCAGCTTCAGGATGCCTCCTGGACGCCTCCAGAACACCTCCCTCCTGGGGTTGCTGCAGTTGGTCAGGTCTAGGTTCAGCAACAGTCTGTGCTCAAAGAATGAGGTCAGCTGACACCTGAATATACTGAATGACCAGGTTATTCCATCAATGGATTTTTTCTTCCCTGATGGCACGGGAATGTTCCAAGATGACAATGCCAGGATCCGTGGGGCTCAAATTGTGACAGAGTGGTTCCGGAGCATGAGACACTCACACATGGATTGACCACTACAGAGTCCAGACTTAACTCTAAACTCCATTGAGAATCTTTGGGATGTACTGGAAAAGGCTTTGTGCAGCGGTCAGACTCGACCATCATCAATGCATGATCTTAGTGAAAAATGAATGCAACACTGGATGGAAATAAATCTTGTGACACTGCAGAAGCTTATTGAAACAATGCCACAGCAAATGTGTGCCGTAATCAAAGCTAAAGGCGGTCCAACAAAATATAGAGTGTGTGACCTTTTTTTTAGGTGGCTACTTTTTTTGCCCACACAGTGTATATTCCTAGACTGGAAAGACTTGACTGTGAAAGGTGAGAGACAAGATGCTGGATTTCTCTCAGAGGCAGTAACTCATGCCACGGTTAAAAAGTTGTAGATTACGAATTGGAAGTCTTTTTGGAGTTAAGCTTTTTCATTCCCAAACCAGACGATCTTTGACCTGAGAAGTGTGAAGACAGCTGGATGTGTCTGCACCACAATTTACAGCCGAGATCATTATCCTTGTTGGCTGTTGGTAGTTTTTGAGTAAACATGACTACATTTGGTGGGATGGTAACAGTGACATTATTTTAAATCCTATAGCCTTACATCGGGCAAGTGACAGTTTGTGAAGAAAATTTGGTTAAAAGTAGAAAATTCCAGGTTTATCACACGCAGTTGAAATTATGATTTTTTTTTTTTTTTTTTTTTTTTTATGCGAGAATTCTAAAAATCTTCAGCACTCCTCCACTTTTGTACAACTTGAAATCACTTTTAAACCAATATTGTCCCACTCACATCTGAAGGAACGCAGAGAACTTAATTAGCAGAACAAGTAGACATTTTTCTTTCTCACCACTTTAGCAGGAAATGGACCAATCAAAATTTTAGACTCCAAACCCTCCGTAGTTCATCCTGAGCCTGTTTCAATCTTGTGTGTCAAAATTGAATTGTGGTTGTGCAAAAAGTGCCAATTAAATCAGGAACGGAGCTGCGCAGGAACACAGCACTTAAGCAAATTGAATGAGTGTTCTCAGTTAGTACACAATGTCTGCTACTACAGCCATTACAACGACACAGGAGCAGAGCAGAGGAGGGTATAAGGGCGAAAAAGAAAAAGTGAAACAGTTTGAGCACTCTGAAAAGTGAAACCTAACGTAAGAAATGACAGTATAATACCATTTAATGTTTATAAATGCTGTTTTCTTATGTGGGGAAATTCACATTACAGCCACATGGTTAGTGTTAAAGAAGACATATTGTGCTTGTGTCTGCTATACAGTGTTCCCTCGTTTATTGCGGAGGTTATGTTCTAAAAATAACCCGCAATAGGTGAAATCCACAAAGTAGTCAGCTTTATTTTTTACAATTACTACCGTAAATTTTGGACTATAGAGCGCACCTGAATATAAGCCGCACCAGCTAAATTTGAAAAGAAAATCTATTTTGTACATATATAAGCCGCACCTGAATATAAGCCGCAAGTTTTTGTGTTGTAACATGTGATATTTACACAGGAAGATGGTACACAGAAGGTTGTTTTTTTTTTTTTGTTTTTTTTTTAGGAAACGCTTTTTTTTCTTTTCTTTTCTTTTTTTTTTAATTGTGTCTGAAAAGCATCAGTTCATAATCTTTCCAAATGTCTCACTTATGCATTTACTGTTAGAGTGACCCCCATTGGCCCTTAGGCAGTAAAAATGTATAAATTAGTCGCACTGTTATATAAGCCGAAGGGTTCAAAGTGTGGGGAAAAAAGTAGCGGCTTATAGTCCGAAATTTACGGTATATATGTTTTGCAGCTGTAAAACCCCTCACCACATAATTTTCTCAGACAGGCATTAACATTTTCTCACATTTCTCTCTTGTTTCAGTAATTAATAGTAACTTACATGTATTTCTCATTTCCTCTGACCGAGCCTCTTTGTCCTGGCACGTGTCGATTGAACATTTATGTAAATTTGGTTGACACGGCACGGAGGAGACTGAATGACAGTGGTCTACAGTCCCTTAGCCAATCAGGACGCAGAACACAATGCGCGTTCATACTCTGTAAAAAAAAGCACGCAAAAAATCTGCAAAACAGCGAGACCGCGAAAGGTGAACCGCGATATAGCGATAAATCACAAAATTAATCTGAAACGACTTAATAAAAGAAACATGTCCAGTAACTTCCGTCGCAAAACTTCATCACAAAAGAGCCTTGGAATTGTCGGTCCCTCCTGTGGATCACCCTGGCGAGTAGTGGATTTTTTTCATTTGTACCAAAATGACTACACAACACCGCTGAATCCTACACATATCACCGATTAAGAACATAAAATTGAAGAACGGAGTGAGTACGTCAAAGTGAGCCTGTGTCGGTGGTGGTGAAACCGGGAATACATCAGCAATACGGCGTCTTAAAAATAAGCGATTAAAGATTGCTCAAACGTGCACGAATCACTCCAAAAACTACTTCGACAGAGTAAAAAAGAAGAGGAAACAGCATAAGAGGCACTGATTAATGATTGGCTGCAGGCACTGTGGTTTTGATAATGAGGATTCAGGTCAGAGAGGGTCCTTTTAGGTTTAAACTAAATGGTTTTCAGCATTGGAACTGGCAACCCAAATGAGAGACTCATGTGAAACTCATTTTGCTTTCTGGTTGGATAATCGTCTTGAGAACCACAGCACTAAATTAAAACATAAACAACTTGGCCGTTCATGTCCAATGTTGTTGTAATTTGAAATAGATCAGCGTTACAAGTGTTTCAGTAAAAGCTATATTTGGTTTGCTTACTTCATATCTGGGGACACAGTTAGGTCATGTTTACGGAATTTACAGTTCCTTTAGACCTGGATTTAATACAAAATAATAGTTGCGTTTCCATCACCTTGTTTTTAATGCGTATTTTGAAGATTTGCACTAGTAACGAGATGGAAACGCATACATATCACATCTAGAACCCTTAAGTGTCATAAAAGTTCATTCGTTCGCTGTAGATTTAAGTGTGCAACAGTTAAAGCACATTTTGAAACATGGAAAAGCACTCAACATAAACTCACGATGCGAATATAAAACCCACGTGACCGACTACATAGACTACATACCTGCACGGGACCAGAGTGATGAACAAAGCCAAAATCCTGAGTATCCAAAGTAGAATCGTTGCACCGCACAAGTCTTCAAGTTCAGGATAAAACAGAAGATGTTGGCCAACCTCTAATTTTCCCAGAGACACATAAACGCTCTCTAATTTTCATTAGTAGAGTAACTTGGAGAAAGTCGATGCTTGTCCAGGGTTAGCTTAAAAACGTAGCGGGACTTAGCAGCAGCTCTTAGGGTAAAAAAGAGACTGCTATATTCTGCCTGTTATTATGAAGCGTTTTATCCTTTATGCACCAGAAAGTAACGTTGGTGTGTTGTTAGCATGCTAGCTGTTGTCATCAGTGGTGGTTCTTTTTCAACATCAGTGTAGAAACTTGGCAAAGATACGCTACAATACGCTTTAGCTTGGTGGTAAAACATAGCTACAGCATTTTTACAGTTTAAACAACCAGCTAAGTTTTAGATATGACAGGAGTGTGTACAGCAAATGGGTAATTAACAGCACATCTCTGGCAAAGCTAAACAAAACAGACTGTGCACGGTGCGCCCTCTGTAGGGTTAGCGATGTCATTACACAGAAGACTGCTGCTCTGTAACCAGCACCCCATTATTCGCTTGGATGCTTTGACGTAAACGGGGATATAGTCACATTTGTTACGCGCTATTCTGATGCAAAATGGTTTGAAATGGTCGAGCTGACTGTGTCTCTGGAACTAGCCGGCTACTGTAGTGCACAGAGCCAATTTTGGAATGCAGTTACTGTCATTAGGAAGGGCATCCAATATGAATAATAAACAAACTGATAACTGATTATTGTATACATTAGGGAACTGAAAAGGCTGGCTGGAAAACAATAAAAGAAAGATTAATTCACAAAGAAACCTGCCAGACTACCAGCACAATATTTACTTTTGTTTTCATCCATTCATGGCATTGCAATGTATGAGGGTGTTATGTTCATTCCATTGTATTTTGACTGTGCCCAAAATCTAACGTCTATCCTATGAAATATTTGGAATGTTGACATAATTCCATGTGTTCTCATATACATTAAGATAAGATATTGGATCTGATGTTATTCTCTCTGTCGTCATAGGAACGGGGGCTGGACACCCTGGTCGTCATGGGGACAGTGCAGTACGACCTGTGGCACCGGGTTTGAGCTGAGACAGAGGTCGTGCAATAACCCCTCCCCCCGACATGGAGGGCGGGTGTGTGTGGGGCCCAGTCGAGACGAGAGGTGAGAGCGGGACAAATGAAACCATTCAACATGTCTGTACATCCTGCTCATTATTTTCAAATGTCTACTGTAAATATGGAGGCTGTCTAAAGCTTTTCAAACCTTCTTTCAAATACCGAGCAGTGCATTATGGAGACATGTTTAAAATCAGTGTTACAGGAGTCAAATTTTGCTTTGAAAATGTATATCATTGTACTCAGGTGTTTTTACTTTTACTTCATTACATTTAAGAGCAGTATCTGTACTTTCTCTCCACTACATGTTTGAACCGGACTATTTTTTTATGATAGTTTGACACTGCTGCTGAAAAGGCTGAGGGTTTATTTTTAACACACTTGTAGTTTGAGCAACCAAAAATATAGAAATAAAAAAATAAATAAATTGCTTTTGATGAACAAAATTCAGCACAAACCTTTATCAAAATTAGTACATTTGAAGCCTCATAAGATTTTAAAATCAGCAACAAATATTTTTACTTACTGGAAATTTTTAAACATGTACTTTAACACTTTTGTTTAAGTAGCTTTTTTCATGTGATATTTTTACATGAGTATTTTTTTTGTTCTGGTATCTGTACTTTTACTTAAGTAACAGAACTGAGTACTTCTTCCACCACTGGTAACATTATTGAATGTCTTAAATTTAGGTAAGATCATCTTCTTCAAGTTAAAAGAGCTGTATCCTGCTTTTATTATATAATAAAGTAAAAAATGGTTTAGTCCCAGTATAGGGCTTTAGCATGCTAGGTGTTGGCCTTACAATGATGGCAAAACTCCATTTTGGCCTCTGAAAGCTGTGAAAAGAGCTTACAAATGCAACACTATTAACAATTAGCACAGGTTTGGTTTGAGGAATAAGTCTGGACCATTGCAAACTGTTTAAAATGAACTAGCTCCTGGGGGTTCATCACTTTTAAGATGTTGCTAACTATCAGTAAGAAATATAGTGGTCCCTCGTTTATTGCAGGGTAGCGTTCTAAAAAGAACCCACAATAGGTGAAATCTGCAAAGTACTCAGCTTAATTTTTTACAATTATTCTATATGTTTTGCAGCTATAAAACCCCTCACCACACACTTTATACACTTTTCTCACACGGGCATTAACATTTTCTCACATTTCTCTAATTTTTAAACACAAAGTTCAAACCTTCGTAGGCGCCTTTGTCAGTGCAGAACGTTTCATCGACATTGTGGGTTTTGTCGTGGAGAAAACTTACAAACATACAGCTCTTCAGAGTCACACTGCGATCCAACATTTATGTAAATTTGGATGAACACATTCTGTACTGTACAGGAGACACGGCACGGAGGAGACTGATGGACAATGGTCTACAGTCCTTTAGCCAATCAGGACGCAGAACACAATGCACGTTCATACGCTGTAAAAAAAAAAAAAAAAAAAAAAAAAAGTAAAATTGCACTAAAAATATCTATGAAACAGTGAGGCCGCATTATAGCGAGGGACAACTGATATATAGATATACTTTGTACAATACTAGTCAGTTTTATTTGTATAACCACTTATCATTTCTAAACGTATAATAACATAACAGTGTTCACATAGTCTGCTCCTGTCCTGTAGGTTCTGTAATGAGGGCGTGGCCTGTCCTCAGCCCATCTTCTGGTCTCCCTGGGGCTCGTGGACCAAGTGCAGCTCCGAGTGTGGAGGAGGAGTGCACTCCAGAGTCAGGAACTGTGAGAACGGGAACAGCTGCCCCGGATGTGCCCTGGTAACAATACATAAAGCACACAAGAATACATAAATAAAGTATACTAATAAAAAAGAAAGTCAAAAGTGATGCTGAGTTCTAAATGAAAACGTAGTGTCATATCCACATTCAGCTCTCTTGAGACCAACTTCACGAGTAACACAAGTAAATCATTATTTACAGAAGACCTTTCCAAATGTCACATATTTGAGTTCCCCTATAATAACTTATTAGAGTGCTACACTTTTTATCCTGCTGTAATCATCCAACCAAATTAGGTCCATTTGCAGCTTGGTGTTCAAAAAATGAATTTGTGCTGCCTCCACTGGCCTCTATGTACTATGTGACATCACGCAGATTACAGCTAGGTGTTTCAGTTTACAAACACCTGGCTGCAGGGGCGGAGTTTGAAGTGTAGATACCTGTTAGACCAATCACACTGTTCCTTATTTCTTCAGACCCCTCCCCCCTTCCACCCTCACTCTTCCCTTTAGTCCTCCAGGTACTGCCCAGTTTAGCAGCTCTATTTGAAATGTGATTGTGGGCGGAGTTTAGGTGTTAAGTCCAACTATAATAACAGAAATATTTTCCATCACAAATCACAATAATTAAATGTGTTTTTCAGGAGTATAAAGCATGTAACCTGGAGTCGTGTCCGGAGGTGAAGAGGAACACACCATGGACACCCTGGATGCCCGTGAATGTGACTCAGGGTGGGGCCAGGCAGGAGCAGAGGGTGCGGTACATGTGTCGAGCTCATTTAAGTGACCCCCACGAGCTGCAGATAGGGAGGAGGAAAGTGGAGACTAGGTTCTGCCCCAACGACGGGACGGCTGCATGTGAAACAGACAGTGAGTAAATGTGGTACTATTAAGCCTAATGAAGGAGGTGATGGACGTAAAGACACACTACGTAACTTTTCGGGCGGAGCCCATGAATTGTTGCTCTAACTAGAAAGAAAAACCTAGAAGAAAACATTGTTATTGTGAGCACAGTCAGATCTCCACAGATCTAACCTGTAACTTGAATTCATGGTGAAAGGTAAGATTAAACCCATGCCATGGAAAATTGTGGGAGGCTAAACAAAAACATGGAGACGTGGAGATAAACAGGTGATAGAGTCATTGCAGAAAAGTTACATATTGCACTTGTTGTGGAATTTCTAATAATAAAAACCTTAAAAAATATAAAATCAACAGAGAAGTTGTCTTGAATTAAAAAGTCAGATTTACTGAATCAATCGTCAAAGAGCTGTTGTCCCTAGTGTGGTCTCACCCTCAGCTGACAAATGAACATTCTTATAGTGTATTTATACCAACAAAACAATCATACTAGTTTAGTGTAATCTAAGTGGCCCGAAGCGCTGGACACATTGTCTTGAAAGGATAAAAGACAAGAGATACAGCCGTGTGTAATAACAGATAGTATCACGAAGGTTAAGTCAAAGAGATCCATAACAATGCAGTAAAGCTTTAGGATAAGGAATGCCACAACACACTTTTATTATTTTCTTTGGATTTTGCTGACATTTGAGAGGCTTCCAGAGGCCTTTAAAGTGTTTTGTCTTAAATGTTTTATAGTAATGCTTTGCTGGCATCACAGATTTATCAGAAAAGTTACATGGTGCAACTTTGATGTGGAAGAAATATGTTTTTTTATCTTCCAGATTAGTACAGACGACTCCAGCACTGGTGCTGTCAGTAAATCCCCTGTGTATATTTTTTCAGCCCTTGTGGAGGAGTTACTCAAAGCCCCAGTGGTGCGGGTGGCGGGAAACACCTGGTCGTCGTGGGACAGCTGGTCGTCTTGCACGCAGAGCTGTAACCGTGGATACCGCACCCGGCGACGGAGCTGCAGCGGGCCGGAGGGAAAGAGCGCCCCCATAGGCTGCAGAGGGTCACCTGTGGAGTACCAGGACTGCAACGTACAGGCCTGTCCAGGTGAGAAAAAAGTATTATAATGCAATTGTTGT
This sequence comes from Periophthalmus magnuspinnatus, assembly GCF_009829125.3. Taxonomy (NCBI): domain Eukaryota; kingdom Metazoa; phylum Chordata; class Actinopteri; order Gobiiformes; family Gobiidae; genus Periophthalmus; species Periophthalmus magnuspinnatus. The sequence goes on along the minus strand of NC_047146.1, from coordinate 29,887,943 downwards.
TTTCAATATATTCAACATTTGAATATCAAGTTTGTCTCGTATGATGAAAATATATATAAATATATAATAAATATAAAATAAAATAAAATATTTAAAATATAAAATAAATAAATATATTAATATTTATTTTGTTGAAATCAGGACCTCATAAAGTAAATCCTTGCAACATGGTTTATAGTTCTGGTAGGGATTCATTGTTCAGGTTAGGGTCAATCTCTAGGACCTCTATGAATGTATTAATGTGATTTTCACACACAGCAGAGAAACCCAACCCAACACTGCATGTGTGTTTCATATATTTTATTAAAACAGAATAATAAAGTTTGCAATAAAACTTGGTAGTATTTGGTATGGAAATAAGATGGCACCACATTTTGCATTGAAGGGTCCAGCTATTGTTTTTCTTGGACCAGGCGCCAAGACTGAACAATGGGTGTGAACACAGTTTAACTTTGAATTCGAGCCATTTCCGAAGTTTCACCATCACTCTGATAAAGGACAATTAGAATAAAATATTAAAATAATGGTTAAAAATGTACTTTTCCCATCTTGCGCTTAGGCAATGTGAGCCATGGTCATATACTAGTGCGATAGTATCATTCTGGTGTCATTTTAAATATGAAATTTGTCATTAAATTGAATGAGTTGCATACTCAATTATAACTTAGTATAAAAACTTAAAATTAGACTTAACTATGTCCAGGTGGAGCCACTAGGTCAGATGTGTAGAGACACGACCCTGTTCAGTAAGAATGCATGTTTTTCAGCAATAAATAAGTAAAGACCCATTTAATACCAAATTGTGAAACATTTCAGCAATAACATCTGCATGGAGACAAGCAGAAACTCCATGAGAAAAGTTGCACAGTGCACCTTTACAGTTAGAGTTCAACATACATTCTAAACCAGGATAAATCCTCACTGATACTCAAACTTTTATTGCGATTTAATCTAACACATTCCTCCTTGTCCTGTTTTGTGTTTAAACCTCAGACAGAGCTAAAGGTCATTCAAAGATCTCTCATTAACACGGAGGAGGTGGTAAAGCATCTGGCCTTTATGTCAGCTCCAACATGCAAAGAACTGCCCTAAGTTTGCCTCAAAGAACATTCACTCAAACACGTTAGAATTACTGCATTATTTCAATACTAAAACGCCATTACTGTATGATTGTGTGTCAGTCACTTTTAACATTTTAAGTAATGTAATGCTGCCAGAATCCAGTATCTGTCCTTTTCACCATAGTATCCTTTATATTATAAAGCTAAACTAAAACTAAGAACAGTTGTCCGTCTTTATTGTGGGGATTATGTTCTAAAAAATAACCTGCAATAGGCAAAATCCACAAAGTAGCTTTATTTTTTACCGTTATTATATATATTTTAAGGCTGTAAAACCCCTCACCACACACTTTGTACACTTTTCTCAGACAGGCGCTAACATTTTCTCACATTTCTCTCTTGTTTAAACACTCTCAAAGTTCAAACCTTCATATATCATATCCCTCTTCCTCAATAATCGCTTTAAATTTGTTGTTCACGTGCCTCTGTTATAGCGGTATCTGCAGTGGCGCCTCTCTGAAAACGTTTCTGAACTTTGTCGGTGCAGAACGTTTCATCGACATTGTGAGTTTTGTCGGGGAGAAAACCTGCAAACATACAGCACTTCAGAGTCACACTGTGATCCAACATTTATGTAAATTTGGCTGAACACATTCTGTACTGTACAGGAGGCACGGTATGGAAAGAAATTGATGGACAATGGTCTACAGTCCCTTAGCCAATCAGGACACAGAACACGATGCACATTTATACAATGTAAAAAGTATGCAAAATTGTACTAAAAACATTGAAAAGTGAACCGCGATATAGCGAGGGACCGCTGTACACTGAATTAATGGCTTTAGCAGATGTTAAACTGGATCAGTACACAAGCTGGTTACCGTAAGTGCAATGAGGTTATGACTAGTTTGGTTAGCAGTCACCATTTAGTCACCTTTAGCCTCCGGTTTACTCACATGTGATGTTACTGGTAAATAGGAGGATTACATTGTGAGCTGTAAACAGTGTCTTTTTTGTAGTGGGTCATGTATTGTTCTGAATGTGACTAGCTCCTCTATGACCTCATCTTCAGTTACTATTCCACATGCTCCAGGGACTTCATTAAGTACAGGTTGAGTTTACCAGTTAGTCATCAGTTAGTCACCAGTTTGTTAAATACATGAGCAGCAAAATCAAATTAAAGTAGGTCAGGTACACGTAGTTGTCCTCGTAGTGAAATTTGTCCTCCCCGTTTGACCCTTCCATCAATAGAGGGACAACCTGTCTGGAGCACCGTGGACCCATTCTTCAGATCTTGAGATTGACGTGTTCAGGGCTACCTTAGCTGGAGGATTTGAACTATATGCAAGTAATAATATAAAGTAATACCATAAAACCATTTATATAGTAAGGGCACTCTTTCAAGGTTAAAGGTTAAACTAGGCCTACACTTTGTTTACTTCATGGCTATTGGAGCAGCCTTGCCCATGGAATCAAGGACAGTGACAGTGTTTTTCATGCTGCGCTCAGACCATGGCATCAAAATTGTGCCAAATGCCTCTAGTTGGACGCATATGCTTTTGAAGGTAGACGAGACAGGGAAATTTGGGCAAAAGTTGACATTTTTCAACTCAAACGAGCCACATTTTTCAACTCAAACGAGTGTGAATGTTGGACGAGCCTAGATGAGTGTAGAATGTGTTCTGAAGTGTTATGATTAATTTAGAAATACATCCACTTTCAATTTAGTTAGTTGCATTAGTCCTCATTTAGACTTACGATTTGTAAATTTAAGACCTATTTTGGTCCATGTTTACACCTGTTGTAGATCTGGTGATATTTGGAAAGCCAAATGTTTTCCTGGATGATACTTGGTGTGAAAAGTCATTGAACCACCGATAAAGGAGGACTGGTCTATTGTGTGCATGTTTGACCATACAGGGAGACACAGGAAGAACATGCAAACACAGGGAATTACTCTCAGAACCTTCATGTTGTGGGGTAGAAATGAAATGACCACTACAAAGAACTCTGTACACTTACATAATAGATTTGCGTTGCTATCAGCCGTGCTAATTAACCATCCCTCACGAGTCAGAGTTGTTCAGTGTGCCCTGAACTGTGAGACAGACTTTAGTCATGTCTGTCACGTGTCCCATTGTCATAACACCTTTGCCATGTGGAGACCTGCAGATCTTATTAAGACTGAAGGGGGGAGAGACAGATGGAGGGAGAGAGGGAGAGGGGAGAGTGACAGAGGAGCAACAGAGAGGGAGGGGGCAGTAGAACAGAGAAAGAGAGGAGGTGGAAGAGAGGGAACGAGAGGAAGGGGGATAATAAGAAGGAGAGAAAGGGATGAAAGTGGATGGAGAGAGAAAGAGGCGAGGGGAGAGTGGAGAAAGAAAGTGTGATAGCATCAGATGAAGTGTGGACAGAGGGGCAGAGGGCGTCTGAGAGGAGATTGAAATGAATGGTTTCTTTGGAGAGGTACAGTCAGATCAATTACACACAGTCCTACCTCTGACCTATATACACACGCAGAAGGAAGAGAGAGAGAGAAAAAAGAGAGAAAAAGAGAGAGAGAAGGGGGTAGAGGGGTAAAGTGAGGGTGAGGGAGTAGGAGAGAGAGGGAGTGGGGAGAGAAGGCGAGAGAAGACTTTTCAAATGAGATGTCAGTCCAATGAGACAACTGGACTGGCCCCTTAACTATGGAGTTGTCAGACTTTAGTTTGTAGCAGTGGTTCTTGAGCTGTGCTCCTCTGGGGGCAGTTGGGAGTCTTTTGCTGTGTTTATTTCGGGGTTAGTTCCTGTTAGTTTACGCCTCAAACGTGGTGCAACTGCTGTGTAGCAGTATTCTTTTGAAGTGCCACTCATAAAGAGCAGAGCACTGCTGTGTGTTTTGGTCGCCAGCTTTGAAATCTGTACTAGCGAGACCACAAGTTCACTATTTGTACAGAGGAAAAACTACTGACTGCTCCAAAGGCTATCTAAGTATCTTTCATTACTTTGATGAGAGAATTATGATGGCCCACACTCTGCTGTTCTGCTTTCGATCTGATCTAGACTAAAATTGTTATGATCACCTCCTGATTTACTTCTCAAGATTATATCAGGACCTTAATAATCACGAGTATCGATTAGCCTAAAAATGTGACAATAAAATGAAATGTTTCTTGTGTGTGTCCAGTGAAGGGCTCGTGGTCGTGCTGGTCGTCCTGGTCTCCGTGCTCTGTGGGCTGTGGAGGAGGACATTATCAGAGAACACGTTCCTGTAACAGCCCCTCCCCTTCTAATGGAGGAGACATCTGCATAGGCCTGCACACAGAGGAGGCCCTGTGCAACACCCACACATGTGACGGTAAGGACCACAATACCCATAATGCAACATCCATCCATCCATATGACGTAAGAGAACTACTACTACATTACAGCTAATGCATTACCCATACATGTGATGATAAGGGAACAAATACTACATTACCCATAATCATACATGTGACTGTAACAAAACTACTACTAATAATAATACGTTTACTGCTCACTTGGGTAATTTAAAGTTAGGTTGAAGTCATTTTCAATGTTTTTTTTTTTCCACTGGTGTATAAATATTTCCAAAATGTATTTATGTGAGCTATACTATAATTTATTGTACTTTTCATGATGCTTGGGTAAACATAAAGCCACCTCTTGAACTCCATTGAATGTATATAAATTAACTGAACTTAAGTAACCATTTTGTACATTACTTATTTAAACTTGAGTGATATAATTTGAGCTGACACCTGGGCATACTGCAATATCGCAAAAAGGAATATCTTGGCGGTTTTATGTATCTTTACTTTTTTCTTTACAAAGCGTAAAACTTATCTGATTGACAGTTACATTTCTTTAAAACAAACTGAAATTGTATCTACCTTCATTGCTTCATTAAGAAAAAACTATGAGACTTTCTTTGTTCATTAAACCAGTCATTATCTTAATAATAGATTAGCTAAGTGAATTTGCCTGCATAGTAATTTCGACGCCATTAAAAGTGATCACAGCCCAGTGACTTGAATGGACATATCAAAGACAGTGAGCGTCGAACTCCTGACCACTCTCACCTCTCTGTCTGTTCTCCTGCCCTCCATTCCATAAATCATCCCTCCATATTGAACTCAGGATGTGACCAGGTTAACAATATTCCTCTCTTCTTTCCCTTTCCTCCACCTCCCTCTATCTCTTTTCCATTCTCTCTCTCTTACCTTTCTGCTCCCCTCTCCTCTTCTACTTTCTCTCTTTCTCCACAAATCTTCTTCTTATCTGTCCGCTCCTCTCTTCCACCGTCTCCATCTCTTTTCTCCCTCTCTCTATAATGCTCCACTTTTCTGCTCTGCTCTGTCATTTTCTCTCTTCTCTTTCCATCCTTCTCCCCCATTCTCTCTCTTTCTCCTCTCTCCCTCTTTCCTTCTCATCTCCCTCTATCTTGCCTCCTCCCCCTCTCTATATCTCTTTTCCTGCCCCCCATCCATCTTCTTCTCCTTTCTCTCCATCTTCCTCCTTCCCTCTCTTGCTCTCTGCCTCTCTTTCCTATCTCTTCTCTCCCCCTTCCCCCATCTCACCCATTTTCTCTCTCTCATTCCTTCTTCCTCTCTCTCCTCCTCCCTCTTCCTCACTCTCTCTTTGCTCTTTCTATATCCACCTTTCTCCACGTCCCTCTCTTTCCCTTCCTCTTTTGTTTTCCTCTCCATTCCCCTCTCTCCCCCTCTCTCCCTCTCTCCCTTTGCCAATCTGTTCCCACAAGGACACTGAAATATGTATGAGTTGTGCTAATCCACACGAGCCTGAACTTCCCTGTCATCCTCCATAATAATATTTCACCGCACAGGGCCAGGGCTTTCAATATCACACCGCCATATTGCTCTTTTTAATCTTTTTCACTTTTCATTTTGCAGAGTAGAGAAGCAGGGGGGACACGTGTGCATTGTTTTTGTGTTGTGTTTGAGAGACGTCTTGTAGTTGGGAATTAAAATTGGTTTTGTTGATTTATTTATTTATTTTTTGTCTATCAATCTAGTGTTGTGAATTAGCCCACCTGTCAGTCAAGCGCAGATTAATTCCGCTCAGTTGGAGTGTTTGTCCGCTGATCTAAAGTTTGGTGGTTTGAATCCCGCTCTTGACGTAAACATCACTGGTTGAGCGGTGAGATCCACTGACTCACAGGTTGCCGGTGTGACTCCACAGATGAATGCTGTCATTGTGTTTGGGCAAGACACTAAACCAGGGGTTGGGAACCTATGGCTCGCGAGCCAGACGTGGCTCTTTTGATGACTGCATCTGGCTCTCAGATAAATCTTAGCTGACATTTGTTAACACAATAAGTAATAAATAAATTATACATAAATACAGAAGTAATCAAATCAAGTAATTCTCAAAAATAAACAATAATACGGTAAGAAAACCATTTGGCTCCATCTTTATGCGCTGCCTCAACTAACACGTTCTCACAGCGCGTGCTGTTTTCCCTCGTGCACGCTATTGCTCTTAAAGTGACGGTAACATATTTACATAAAACTTCAGTGATGACAATCCTAAGATATTTTCCAAAATCAACATTAATGCAATAAAACAAGTGTAGCTTATACATATAAATCAAATATTAACATAAAACATAATGTATTAACATTAAAATATTAACACTCTGAATTTGCATGCATTACCAAACGTAAACCAAAACTTTGCTCCCACAGATGTTGTTAAAAAAAAATATTAACAATACATTCAGAAACTTCTTATACTCTAAAATGGTTGGTCTTGTTAAAAAACTCTCACATTTAGCTGTATTCAGAGTTTAAAAATATTATATGGCTCTCACGGAAATACATTATGTGACTTTTTTGGCTCTCTCGGCCAAAAAGGTTCCCGAACCCTGCACTAAACCCACCTCGCCTCCAGTGTCTGCGTACACTGGTGTATGAATGTGTGTGTAAATGGGTGAGTGGTTCCTTGATGTAAAAGCTTTGAGTGCCGTGAAAGGGGAAAAGCGATATATAAAAATATGACCATATAGAGGGGACGTACCTGTACATCTCTTGGTATTCATCTCATTCAAACTTGCCAGTCACATTTGTATTTGTTTGGCTTTCCTGGACATATTTACATACTCTATGACAGAACCCATTTCAAATAGTGCTCCTCCAGTCTGGGTAATTGCATTTATTGACAGGCAAATAGGTGGATGTCCGTGGGGTCCTGTGCGTCTGTTTCCTCTGCATAATTATGTCCACGTCTTCTGTCAGTCACTGCAAAATTCAAATCAGGTCATTTGATTAAAGCTCGAGCCGTAATGGCCGACACCGGAGGGATTACGTGGGCTGAATGTGAACACGACGCAGTTTTTTTCTTCGGGGACTCAAATAAATGAAAATAAATGAAGCAATTATGGCCGCCCGTCGTAATGCACGCTTATTAAACATCTGGCAGAATATGGAAGCACACTCGAGCCAAAAACATCAAATGAAACTTCTGAGGAGAGAGAGAATGGACGGTTTGTAAACTACTATTACAACTATGAATCTTGCCGGTTTACATTAGATTTAGCTTGTACTATGTAACTTTTCTGTCTCAATGTGTCTCCATGGAGATGTCGTCGCTTTACTCGGGATGTTCTAAAGTGTGGCCTTAAATGTATCTATCTCTATGGGAACAGCAGGTGGGAAAAGCAACGTTTCCTTTGAGACAAGCAGGCAGCGCTATGGAGACAAGCAGGTAGTGGACCCTCCATCAGAAAAGTTACAGGGTGTACCTTTAACAGCAAAGTAGCAACAGTCCTGTGTATATGTTAATACCAATGAAATACAGTGGTCCCTTGTTTATCGTGGGGGTCATGTTCTAAAAATAAACCACAATAGACGAAATCCGCGAAGTGTCAGGTCTATTTTTTACAACTATTATATATGTTTTAAGGCTGTAAAACCCCTCACCACACACTTTATACACTTTTCTCAGACAGGTATTAACATTTTCTCACATTTCTCTCTTGTTTAATTAATTAATAGTGACTCACACATATTTCACAGTTCCTCTGACCGTGCCTCTTCGTCCTGGCACCGCTCCGCTGTAGTGTCAATCAAACATTTATGTAAATTTGAACACATTCTGTACTGTACAGGAGACACGGCATGTTTGCAATGTTTGCAGTTCATTTACAATTTTTACACTGTGTTTGTGATGGAGGGTTTCCGTGGAGATCATACTGCTTGCTTGGAAAGTTCTACAGTATAGCATTAAATATATGTATTTTTCATTGATTAAGTTGACAGCTTTTTTATTTTCTAGCACAGTAATTGAGTATTTACAATGTAGTCCTTGATTTTTTTTTTCTGCCTATGTAATACTTGAAGTAGTTATGTTATGTGTGTAAGGTTGTGCTGTGAGACAAGCTCAGATCGTGGACTCAGAGAGGCCTGATCCAGAAGGTAAAAAATCCAGTCTTGGTTTGAACCGGGACCATAAACTCTACAAGAACATACAGCTTCCACTGCTCCTCTTATCCTGTCCACTCTGTCCTAAATGGGATTAAAGCCGAGGTTTTTCCTGACTTTTGGGTCTCGTTTTGGTGGCAGGTTTTACAATGGGAAAAGTCGAGCTTGATACAATGCACTAAATACCTCCATGCAACGCTGTTAGACGTCCACTGAGTTGTATGGTATGGGTCAGGAATTAAAATTATGTTCTAGATCTGTCTGCTTGGCATTGTTACAGATTTTAAAATAAACTGATCAGTATTTGCATATGAAATGTACTTTGTAATAGTAATACTTGAGTAATCAGATTTATTATACTAAAGAGCACAAGTTAGGGGGTGCACTCACAATCTTTCCAAATTATCTATTTAAATTTGGGAGAAGGAGAGCAAAGAACCCACAACCTCCTAGTTAAGATAAGAGCTAATTAATGTGCCAATCTTGACCCATAGTTTATAACTCAGTGGACATTCTTTTTCCTGTTGTCTCTGGTGTTTGGAACATCTATTTATAGGTTTCAGCATCCTGTTATATGGCGCCATTTTGAGGACTGTTAACATACACAGTCTTTTGTTGTGTTTTGTTGTAAAAGTAATTCCTTTTCCTTCTCTCTCACAATCCCTGCCCTTTTCCCCCCATTTCGCTTCCTCCCACCTTTTCTCCGTCCATCAGGTGGTTGGATGGCCTGGTCTCTGTGGTCTGCCTGTGATGACTCCGGGCTTCAGATGAGAAGCAGAGTTTGCGGCTCTCAGAATGGGACTCCCTGTGTTGGCAACAGCACCCAAAGGAGAGACTGTAATGAGATACCAGGTCAGTACAAACTAAAACTACAGTCAAATATGCTGATACTGTCTGACTATGTTTTTTTCAATACTTAAGGCAATGTACCTTAGAAATGTGAAAACAGAACTAATTCATTTTAAAACACTTTGCTGTGGTTCAGAGTTATTGCTCATATTCCTCATTAATTCCTAGCATTATTTAGTCCACGCAAAGAGTTTATAACAACTTTTCACAACTTTCAGAGGCCTGAAACAAGACCAAGAACAAGCATGCTAACAGCACACCAGCCTTACTTCCTTGTTTATGGGCCGTAAAAATGGTTTATAATTAGAAAGCACAAAGAGTTTTGTGCTTCTTTCACAATATGTCTGTACTGTGGGAAAATACTTTTAACTTTACAGTGGTCCGTCGTTCATCACGGGGGTGACGTTCCAAAAATAACCCGCAATAGGCAAAATCCGTGAAGTAGTCAGCTTTACTTTTTACGATTATTCTATATGTTTTGCAGCGGTAAAACGCCTCACCACACACTTTATACATGTTTCTCTGACATTCACATTTTCTCACATTTCTCTCTTGTTTAAACACTCTCAAAGTTCAAACCTTTGTAGATTTTAAAGAATAAGCACAGTATTATAGAATTAAACCAAATACTATACTGTACTGTAAATAAAATGATGAATTAATGACATTTATGTGACAAACCGAAGATTCATTCATTATTCCATAATGGTGCCCTACAGCCACATAACTTATGCCTTTCCTCAACATGTCCAGAAGTCCAACTTTTTCTGTGATGGCCTTTTGGGCAAGGGAGTAGGTACATTTTGCTGAATGTTTCATTGACATTGTGGGTTTTGTCTGGGAGAAAACCTGCAAACATACAGCACTTCAGAGTCACAGAGTAACATTTATTTAAATTTGGCTGAACGCATTCTGTACTGTACAGGAGACACGTCTCTTAGCCAATCAGGACGCAGAACACAATGCACATTCATACACTGTCTGCATGCAAAATTGTACCAAAAAAAATCTGTGAAACAGCGAGACCACAAAAGGTGAACCGTGATATAGTGAGGGACCACTGTATGTTAATATGAAAACTGGGTACAGCCAATTTACAATTAGTAGTGCTGGTGAACAATAAGCATGGATTTATAATTGTTTAGTGCCATCCACTTGTTCAATAGTTCCAATAGTTCTGTTTGTTTTTACATCTCCTAATATGCCAGTGTTTTTATGTTATCTGTATGTCTGCTCAAATCAGTGTAGCTATTAATGACCATAATGCATTTGTTTTTTCACCAAAACTCAGGGGTAAAACTTAATATTTCTGCTCCTTGATTCATTCAGGATATTATTGCTTTGCCTGAAATGTGTTTTTAATGCTTAAAAATATCTTTAAAAACATAAGTTCTTACTGTAAGCAGGGTTATCTTTCTACAGATCTGACCCATACTTGCTGCTGGTCTCCATGGAGATAGATAAGTTAAATGGCAAACTGTGGAATAGTCTATGCACGACAAAAGTGATACAGCTCACCTTTGTTTTTGTTTTTTTTCCATTGTAAATTCTATTGTCCTATACTGAAAAAATCCCCATGTTAAGCAGCCTGTCCATCAAAACAACAGTATCTCTTTACTTAGCTTGTTTTTGCTCAAAGTTTAAAACACCAGGTGAAATCCACATCTGGTCAAGGACGTTCATTTGACTGATGCACAAACATCTCACTTTAATTTCAAACAGTGACAGAGGTGAGGCTCAGAGGGCAATGCGATTATTCACTTTGGCACTTCTCCCATTGGACAGATCTACACAGTATGGACAAACCGCCTGCTCCAAGCTCACCGCACAAGATTATTTATGACGACAATGTAACAGGAGATATACACCTGGGTTAGACCTGGTTTAGTCCTCATTTAGACTTCATTTAGACCTCATTTAGACCTGGTTAGGTGTATTTGAGCTGGGAGAGAGAGAGACACAGAGCCAAAAAGAAACATGTGATGGAGGGTCTGGGGGTCCTTCCACAAGGAAATTCCTGATAAAATTAATGTCAATTTCAGTAATCTGATAAACAAATCCTTAATTTGAATTATCTTGGGCCTGTTCTCTGTCTGTGCATGCCCCTCGTGGTCACTGTTAGCAGCACTTAAGGTCAGACCTGGTTTAGTCCTGATTTAGTGCACGTCTTGCGGGGTACTCCTGGTCTGCAGTTGTCAGTAAGTATTAGAGGTGCTTAAGGCTTATAGGTTAGCCATGAGTAAGACCTGGTTTAATACTTGATTAGTCCAGGATTAGTTCTAGTTTAGATCAGTTTTTGTGGGATTTCTCTGTGTAGTGATCAGTGCAGTGTCTGTGCGATGTCCTTGGTCAGGGCAGAGAGACAGTTCTAATATTAAGCCTCATTTATGTGTATCCACGGTTTAAACCTGTTACAATTGTCCATATCACATAAAAATATCCACATTTGGTTTAAAATTGATTTGTTACTATGAAAAGTTATTGTATTCCCTCCTTCACAAACTTTTACTTGCGTCCTTGATGGCTCCTCTGCGCCTGACTGAGCACATTTTACGTCCTTCTAAATCTCCACAAACTCTTCAAGGATTCAAAGTCAGAATTCAAGGTGCCATTCACTGAGCGCTGCGCTAAAGGACCATGGGAGGGACCAGTATGTTAGCAACGCCGCGCAAAGCAAGGACTCATGCTAATTATAAGAAAACAGGGAGGAGAGGGAGTACATGGACTCTATAAACTTATAATAAAGTACGGTAAGCATAAAGCAGTTTATTGTTAAAGAGGGGGTACTAACTGCTAACATAACATATCTAGATCATCGTGTTACCTTTTATTGTTTTAATGCAGCTGTATTTGCTGAAAACAATGTATGAACTAATTTAATAAAAGTCACATAAGGCTTCAGATAAATGAACTGTTTTCCAAATACAATATACCAGGGGTGTCAAACTTAATTTCAACAAGGGCCACATCAGCAAAATGGGCCAGATGTAACTGTAAAACCATATAAATGTAACTGAATGTAATATTAAATAAACGTAACTGTTTTTGTTAACTTATTACTTCATTACAAACATTGCATATGCGTTTAGATGTTAAAAAAAATGACTGTAACTGCATATCTCCTGATAAACTGACATTTTAAGACATTCATACGTTTTAATTAACCTTGTCACGGGCCACATAAAATGATGTGGCAGGCCGCTTTTTGCCCCCGGGCCTTGAGTTTGACACATGTGCAGTATACTATTTGGTGCGACAGTGGCTCAGTGGTTAGAGCGGTGCAGTCCTCCAACCCGAAGGTCAGATTCCCGCTCAAACCAGGTCCTGTTGTTGTGTCCTTAAGCAGAATATGAATGTGGTCTGTGCGTGGTGGTCGGAGGGGCAGATTGGCTTCACTCAGCCTCCTCCAGGGCAGCTTTGCGTTATTATTTTAATGGCAAAATTTGACAAAAGATAGATGCTTCAGGAATCGAGATTAGATTTGAAAAAAATATTAATTCTTTACTCATTTTTATTGTTTGAAAAAGTACACATACAGTCTAAAACATCTTATGCTCATTTCATTTGAGCGTCTGCAGGCACGTTTAATTACACTTAAGCCTATCTGGTGAGTAATTTTCTCTTCATTATAAAATTCTATCTCCAGTCTCCCCAGCTCCCACTGATCTGCACCAGTCTCCTTCACTCAAACCTGAAATAAAATGAGATGTGATAGGTGATATGACAAGGCATTAATATTAATAGGCCCATGTGCTGATGTGAATAGGCTGACAGACTCCTGGGAACTCTACAGGACAAAACCTCATAACATCAGCTGCATAACAAGTGAATAAGGGTCAAAGGTCAACAGCACAACTGTTAGAGTCACATAACGGGTGCAATTAGCCATATTATTATTTTTTAAGCATAATTTACTGTTGAGTTATCTAAACAGCGACGTGACGTAAGCTGCCCTTTTAGACAAAACTTTGGAAATTAGCATGTGTAAAACCTTAATTTAAAGGTTCAATATGTAACTTTTCCAGTGGCGTTGGTCCAGTACTCGCTAGTGTGATCGGTAGCTATCCATCAGAGGTGCCAACAGCTGCGTGCGATGATGTTTATGGCGGCGGCGGTGGCTCCCGTTGGGCTCCGCAGTTTTGTAATGTTCAAATGATAAGATAATGATGCACAAGTGTAATAGAGTATAACTATAGGCCGGGCACAAGCACTATAGGTCGCCTTTAAATGCAGATAAAAGGATCAAAACACGGAGCTTCAATGTTTTTTGCAGCTCATTCCAATCATCGAGAGTGAACTTTTGCTCAACCTCCATTTCAACTCCTCATTGAGTCTAATGTTATTGCATGTATGTTTTTTTTGTCCCTCGCGTGTTGCCGTCCCGTGTGCATGTGTGTCTGACCCTTTCCTCTCCTCTCCGCAGTCATTCTCCCAGCTTCAGGCTTTGATAAGGACCAACAGTGCGGAGGTAAGCTTGAAATGGAAATCTCCCCATGTATTGTGTCTATATATGTTGAATATATGTCTGCATGTCCACTGTCTCCCATACACATACATCTACTGCATACTGTTTAGTGTATGGGCTATTGAGTTGTAGTAAAAATACGTCAGAAAGCTTGGAGAATGGTGGGTGAAAAGGGCAGGGCTTGTCAAAAATGTTGACAAGAAACACTACGACAAAAGTGCACACGCAAGAAGTGGATGTTTTTGTCAAGTAAAAAATAGACTATAACACAAAATGTCAACAAGAGGTAAAATGCCTTGAATTCAGAAAATGTATTATATTATCGTTTTTTATACAGTTGTGGGCTTATTTTGTGTTCAGATTTAGAAATGATTTAGATTTTTTTTTTTTTTTATTGCATTTTCTTATTTAAGCTGCAAATGTCAAAATAAAAAATCTCACTTAATTCAGCTAAATATGTTTTTCAGTGTACTCCAAATGAAAACTACTGATAGCATATCTGATTAGCATATAATTAAAACATAATTAGCCTGGATATTGTCAATCTGAAATAGCTGAATACATTTCTACACATAGTACAAATTAGCCGTGCCAGACAGAATTTGAGTCTGCTGAAAATAGCTAATCACGCTAATTATTTTGTGACCTGTTTAAAAGCATTTTGAATTAAAGTCCCACACAGTATTTTATTGTTGCTTTAATAGGCTCTGTGCACAGTGTCATTGTTAGCACCACTACTTCCTGTCCAGTTGTGTCCCTATGAGATTTTCACGGTAAAATTAATACATATTTAAAGATCAGGCAGTGACAGGGAGCTGTGAGTGGATGTCACCGACAACATGTTAAACTCTACACAAATAAAATGAATACTTCACCAGGGGACATGTCTGTGTTTAGACAGAGAGATGTTTGTGTCTCAATGCTAATGCTAATGATGATTTTGAGGCACAATAAATATTAAAACAATGCCACAAACTGAAGTATTCTACATATAAAAAATGATTGGGTGGTCTTTATTGTAATAGGTTGTTTTTTTTTTTACATTTTCTGATTTTAATAAAAGTAACTGTTAGCTCTGAGCCTGTTATAAATGATATCCTTTGACAAAAGAGGTGGCTAGTACACAGTTTTATTTACCCAAGTATATTTATTTGACTAACTTTTTGGAGAAAATGTATTTCTCTGAGTAATTTTTATACTCTTGAGTAATATTTTTATTGAAGTAACAGTACTTGACAAAATGTTTTAGTTACTATCCTCTCAGTAAGTCGTATGTTGACAATATGAAATTATTTGAACAGTTTCTTGTACTGCTCCTTCAGATATGATTCAGTGTGTCTCATTTTGGGGGAAAAAACAGATTTATGTGCTGCAAATTAGGCCTACATTAAATTCAAATTATAAGTCAGATGTTGTGTACATACTGTTACTCTTACAGTTACTCTTGCTGAGTAGTAGTTTCCCGAAATACTTTAGACTCTTAATTGAGTAACTTGGATCACTACTTAATAATAATAGATGTGTGTTTTTCTGTTTTTGTGGTCCAGCTTTGCAAATGCCAGGTTTTGTGCATTTTTTTTTAACATGTTTTGTCCTTCCAATTACAATAACTAATGAACCATATGTGGCATTCCGACAGTTACTCTTACAGTTACTCTTATTTGAGTAATTTCTTCTTGAGTAACATAACCTGAGTTCATTTTTTGCTACTGTGCCCACCTCTGCTCTTCTTGGAAAACTATAACATAAAACAGCATAGCATAACATTTGAGTGCTAACCTGCAATGATGAAAAGTTGTACAATAAACATTAAGATACATTAATAATAAACATTATGTGTGTTCTTGCAGCGTTCACATCGATACACCTGATAGCCACGGGCGTGTCCTGCTTCCTGGGGGCGGGGCTTCTGTCCTTTCTGGTTTACGTTTATTGTCAGAGATTCCACAAACCGTCTCAGGAATCGGCAGTGATCCACCCCACCACTCCAAACCACCTCAACTACAAAGGCAACACTACACCCAAGAACGAGAAGTACACACCCATGGAGTTTAAGGTACGTGGGATTCTTATGAAGCTAGAGATCTATGAAGACGAGCAGGTCGCAGATTCCCTCCAGAAAAAGTCTCAAAGTGCATCTTTAATTGATAATCATGATCATTTACTGTAGGTCACAACATAATCTTAGAGCTAAAGGAATGAATAGTGAGAATTTTAGAAGAAAGAGTTAAGTTAAGCCCAGTTTTATTTCAAGACGCTCCCTGACAAAAGCGATATGCCATAACAACCCCATGTTAGTCTATTTTCTGATCTATATTATGTTGTTTCGTCATCAAAAACATGCCTGGAGTTGTGTTTTGTTTCATTCACACATGTTTAACACTCAAACCCTGCATATTTAGACATATGAATTCTTTTCTCAAACACAGGAAGTGCTCCACTGTGTTTTTCAAGTCCAGAATTTGGATGATTTCAGCCCTGGAGTTGCCAATTTGAACTAAACACTAGTACTGCTTTTAATCGTAGTAGTAGTAGTAGTAGTAGTAGTAGTAGTAGTAGTAGTAGTAGTTGTTGTTGTAGCTGTTGTTGTTGAAGTATTATACACATTTTAATGATTGACCAGTTTATTTGCAGTAGTAGATGTAGTAGCTTATTATAAAAAAACACTGTATATATGTGTCATTGTCTATTACTCATGTGTCACAGCTAATCACGTCATATAACAGAAACCCCCATGTAATTCCCCCGAACCCCTCTCCATTCTGTGAGCCTATTATCGTATGTGTCATTCTAAAACATGGGCTCTGACACCTGCCCGTGCTGTGCTTGTTATGGCAGTGTGGACAGGAGGCTGCAGACTCCTCTCATTATCTGTAATAAGTCATATAGATTGTGTTAATGTGGCATCACAGCACTGTGGAGTCCCTACAGTTTAACATTTAGGTCAGATTTCTACGGTGGAATTTGCTGTTTAAAGGTCCTATATTAAGCAAATTTGACTCATGTGAACTTTTAGTCATGTTCTAATGCTGTTATCTCCTCAAAAACATACCTGGAGTTGTGGTTTGTTTCATGTTTGAGTAATCATTTATTATTAGTCTGTCTACATCTTCAAAGCTCAAGATGCTCAGTTCCAACTTGTAGAACTGAGCTACCTTTTACATTTTGTTCAGTACAGATTGGCAATTCCAGGTTTGAAATCATCCAAATTATTCTAGTGAAGGTCACGAGGTGGAACAGAGTGTTTTTTTGTTTGAGAGAAGAACTCAGCCTTAATATGCAGGGTTTGTGAGTTAAACGTGTGTGAAACAAAACACAACTCTAGGTCTGCTTGTGATGAGAAAACTGTATTATTTCTTTACGTGGTTTATGGTTAACATTTCTTTAATTACTGGGCCTATCCACATGAAGCAAAAATCAGCACACATTTCAGCATCTCTTCTGTAAATAAACAAAAGTGTTTTGTTTTTTTGTTTTTTTTGTTTTGTTTTTTTACAATAATGTCAGAAAGTGGTGCCATTGTTCAACCCCAAAGACTATTGCTGTGAGTTGAAAGGGCTTAAAGCCATATGTTTCATTTAATTTCATTTATGTATTAATCTTGATCACAGGTACACCTAAAGCACATCTCACAATATGTTCTGATACAAGCTTGAAAAGGAGTGGGAAGAAGAAAACTTGTCAAGTCCCACCCCTACGTCCATCAGGACACAAATCAAACACTTTTAATGTTTATGCTTCATATTCAGTTGAAAGAAAAAAGAAAAGGGGAAAAGGGAGAAAAAAAAGTACATATATACAGCAGCTATACACATATACATAAATATGCACACATATATGCACACATACATACATACATACCATATATACACACACATACATATCATATATACATATATATTACATATACATATATACATACACACATACTTGCATACATATACATACACATTCAATCTCATTCAATTCATGACAATAAGGCTGGCCTCTCTCTGTATTCAGAGCACACCATGTCTTTAAATAAAAACTTAACTTTATGAATGCTTTGGCATTAGATAGAATAAAATCTCCATAGTATATGGAATATCTTATGTTGGCTTGGTTCAATGTTTGTGGATCATTAGCTTGGATCATTTTTTCAAAAACAGTCAATTTCCCTTATATAGGCCCCTCCCATCCATCCATCCATTTTCTTCCTCTTATCCGGTGCCGGGTCGCGGGGGCAGCAGTCTGAGCAGGGACTCCCAGCCTCCCCTCTCCCCAGACACGTCCTTCAGCTCCTCAGGCGGGACCCCAAGGCGTTCCCAGGCCAGCCGAGAGACGGCGTGTCCTGGGTCTTCCCCGGGGCCTCCTCCCGGTGGGACATGCCCAGAACACCTCCCTAGGGAGGCGTCCAGGAGGCATCCTGAGCAGATGCCCGAGCCACCTCAACTGGTTCATCTCGACATGTAGGAGTAGTGGCTCTACTCCGAGCTCCTCCCGTGTGACTGAGCTCCTCACCCTATCCATATGGGTGCGCCCAGCCACCCTGCGGAGGAAACCCATTTCGGCCGCTTGTATCCGCGATCTTGTCCTTTCGGTCATTACCCAGAGCTCACGACCATAGGTGAGGGTAGGAACGTAGATTGACCGGTCAGTCGAGAGCTTCGCCTTCAGGCTCAGCTCCTTGTATCGGGACAGATTTCGTCCACCCCCGGAGCCTTGCCACCGAGGAGCTGGTGTGGGCTTGCCCATTGCCCCACAGCTCAGCCGCTTTGTGTTGGGGTTCACCGAACACGAAGTGACACCTTCGGGTCGGGGACAGGTCTCTCACTGTTGTGTCGGCCTATGGGCCAAACAGCAGTGCAGAGTACCTGGCCGTCTTGGAGTCCCTGGGAGGGGCACTAGACAGTGCACCGACTGGGGACTCCATTGTTCTCCTGGGGGACTTCAACACCCATGTGGGTAATGACAGTGACACTTAGAGGGGCGTGATTGGGAAGAACAGCCTCCCTGATCTGAATCCGAGCGGTGTTTTGTTGTTGGACTTCTGTGCTAATCACAGTTTGTCCATAACAAACACCATGTTCGAGCACAAGGGTGTCCATCGGTGCACGTGGCACCAGGACACTCTAGGTCGGAGGTCGATGATCGACTTTGTTGTCGTGTCATATGAGATCCAGCCGCATGTCTTGGACACTCGGGTGAAGAGAGGGGCAGAGCTGTCAACTGATCACCACCTGGTGGTGAGTTGGATCCACTGGCGGAGGAGGAAGCCGGAAAGACCAAGCGCATCGTAAGGGTCTGTTGGGAACTCCTGGCTGAGCCCTCTGTCAGGGGGGTTTTCAACTCACACCTCCGGGAGAACTTCTCCCTGATCCCGGGGGAGGCTGGGGACATGGACTCCGAGTGGGCCATGTTCTCCACCTCTATTGTCGATGTGGCCGCTCGTAGCTGTGGTCGTAAGGTCTGCGGTACTTGTCGCGGCGGCAATCCCCGAACCCGGTGGTGGACACCAGAAGTAAGGGATGCCGTCAAGCTGAAGAAGGAGTCCTATAGAGCCTTGTTGGCTCGTGGGACTCCTGAGGCAGCCGATGAGTACAGGTGGGCCAAGCGTGCCGCGGCTCGTGCGGTCACAGAGGCAAAAACTTGAGGTTGAGAGGAGTTTGGAGAGGCCATGGAGGAGGACTATCGGATGGCCTCAAAGAAATTCTGGCAAACTGTCCGACGCTTCAGGAGGGGGAGGCAGTGCTTCACCAACACTGTTTACAGTGCGGGTGGAGAGCTGCTGACCTCGACTAGGGATAGGCCCCTCCCCTCCATCTCAAATCCTTGATATGGTAAATGGTCACATTTTTATACAGCTCTTTTCCACCTTCAAGGCTCTCAAAACAATTTACATCAAGGAACAACTCACCCATTCACACACACATTCATATACAAGTGTACGCAGTGGTACGCAGTACACTGGTGATGAGGTGGGTTAAGTGTCTTGCCAAGGACACAACAACAGCATTCATCTGTGGGAGCTAGAATTGCACCACCAACCTGTTGGTAAGTGGATCTTACCGCTCAACCAATGATGTTTATGTGGAATTCGAACCACCAACTATGCAATCTATATTTGTGAACACACAGCTAACGTCTATGCAACATTCATGTTTATGTGTCACAGTCCAACTTCTCAAACCAAAGGAGAAAAGACAAAATTCAGAAAGACATTGGACTGAAATAGGGAAGAACGATGATATGAAAATCCAAAATACAATAGTGATTGTGAGGGGAAAGTACCAAAGCTGGAATGAAATATGTAGACAGAAAGAAATCAACACAAGGCACAAAATGATGGTACAAAGCAGCACACATGCATTATAAAGTGTTCAGGTTGTAAGAGAGATGAGAAGAGAGAGAAATGCCCCATTAGAAATGAATGAGGCAGAAAGATGGTTATAGACGTTAAAACAGACGTGACATGAAGGGATATTTCAGAAAAAGAAAATATTCTTAAAAAGCTAAAATTGCTCAGTAGGAGTGTTTGTCCTTTGATCTGAAAGTTGGCGATTCAAATCCCCTCTCAACATAAACATGATCATTGGTTGCGTGATCAGATCCACTGACTCACAGGTTGGCGATGCGATTTCAGCTCCTACGGATTAATACTGTCGTTGTGTCCTTGGGCAAGACATTTAACCCTCTTCGCTCGTGTCTGTGTACACTGTTGTATAAATGTGTGTGTGAATGGGAGTGGTTCTTTGAGTTTTGTGAAGGTGGAAAAACGCGATATAAAAATATGACCATTTACCATTACCATAAAATAATAATAATAATAATAATAATCATCATCATCATCATCATCATCATCTCGATTTTCTCTTTAGTTACATATTAATAGAATAAGTATTTGTTACTTAATTTGAGTCAAGTAAGATTTTTTCTTCTCATTTGGACTTTTAAAATACATTAATTTTTATTTATTTATTTATTTTGTGACAGATTCCATTGTTAATTTTTGTCTTTCTTCTAGGACGTAAATTCAATCCATTTTAGATTTGTTATTTTTTCCAGATTTGGAAAAAAAAACGAAAAAAAAAACATTTAATTCTAATGGAACTGTTAATATTACCAGTCTCCCGGTTTAAATCTACCCAAGATACAATATGCCAATGATGTCACTTCAACCTATAATCAATGTTTTTTTATCCATAAATATTACATGAAGAAATCCCAATGTAGGTCAGTGGGATAGTTACAGCATCACTCCCTTAGCACTGAAAGCCTCCTCTCATTAGCTATAATAAGTCCAGCACATGGATGCACAGATAGTGTCAATGCTACATCCATGTTTACTCACCTCCTCCAACCAATTCATCCCAGGCACCGTGAAGCATTTTCAGCATCTCTAACAGGATTACAGCCCCCCTCTCTCCAGATGGATTGCATTAGGCTAAGTGCTTCATCTAATGCCTCATGTTACCACACGCACATAAGCCAATCATGTCAGAATAAAAAGTGGGTTTCCTCTGGTTTTTCTGTAGCGCAGAATAGCGACGTGCTTTTGTGATGCTTGACATGAGCTAAATTAGGTTTGTTAAATTGCTTTGGTTTTGAATACACTCACGCTCCTGCTCTAACCTTGAGGCAGGAAACAGCAGCAATGGAGGAAACGCAAGTTGTTCACACTAATTCAAATGTTAAACTTTTTCAGGGAAGTTTTACTGAAAAATAGCAAGTACATTTTGGTATTCTTGGTCTAAAATGCAAAAACAGGTGGGGTATTGTCCATAGAGACTAATTTGAGTATATAACTTTACAGTCAGTGTAGTTTTTGCTTTTATTTTTGAAACGGCAACTGCTAACAATCACAAGATGTTCACGTGAGATGTGTCTTTCATCATACGGGTAGTACTCAATATTGTTACTTAAGTAAAAGTACCAATACAGAGGTAAAAAGTAAAAGTATCACATCAGATTTTGAGGTGTTATAACTCTTCAAATGTAGTGATTTTGATCAAGATTTGTACAGAATTTTGTTCAACAGAAACAACTGAACTGATGTTTTTTTCTCAGTTTTTATTTGTATTTTTTTTTATTTGTAAAATGTGGATTAGAAAGCACAGATCTCCCAAATGTAGTGAAGTAAAAGTAAAAATGATCCACTTAAAGAAAATCAAAAAAGTACAGATACCTCAAATATATACTTAAGTAGTGTACTTTACTACTTTTACTTACTTACATTTCACCACTGTTCTAGACTCTAAAAAACAGCTATAAAGGTACTTACTGTAATGGAGGCATTTCTAATCATTTCTGCTTTTTTTTCTCTTTTTCATTCCTTCCAGACTCTGAACAAAAACAACCTGTTACCGGACGAGCGCTCCAACTTCTACCCGACGCCTCTGCAGCAAACCAACGTGTACACCACCACCTATTATCCCACCGCGCTCGGGAAATTTGATTACCAACCCAACTCCTCCCCCTCCCCCTGCCGGACCTACAACCATAGCAACAACACTAATAGCAACAACAGCTGAGACCCGCCCCTCAAAATACAGGCTAACCCCGTCTACGGCCCATAGTCGAACAATGTTACGCTTGGGACCTTTAGACACTTCTACTTGTGGAATTACTTTGGATTACTTCAGGAGGACTTGAAGCTACGACTATTTTTTGCTAAAAAGTGGACCTAGTCGGACCAAGCAATGCTAAAATGCTAAAAGTACAGGCTTCGTATGGCAAATCAAGCTAGCCTTTTGGTTTCACTACATTCTCAGCAGCTAAAGAACTAGAAATGAACCTTGCTTTTGCTATACCCATGCTACAAAACAACAGTTTAATATAAGACTTAATAATACTGGAATATATTGAAGCAAAATTGTCGAGAAGGAGGACACAAAATGGACAATTGCAAAAATAAAAACTCAACCAAGAGATCTCCAAAGTTTTGAAATGGGACAAAGTCGTACTGTTTATAATGCCTCGGGTGCCTGAACGCAGTAGGCAGGATTGGCCAGCAGGAGGGGCCAGTGAGTTTTTTATTCATTTTTGTTTTTTTTTAAAGAACAATAAAGACTCAATTAATGAACTAATTGATTGTACAATTAGTTCAATGTGTAATCTACTGGTGGTCATATATGAGAGAGATGACCAATGAAAGCGCTGTAAGACTGGACTATGTGTTTCTATGGCGATAGAATAAGCTAGTAGACTGGCACTTATTGTTTTTGTTATTTTTTTAAAGAGGTTTTGTTTTTATGCTAAGACGTAGCATAGGAGGACATATTTTGTTAAGTAATTGTTGATTATTAATGTTTTCTGATTTGTTAGCATCTTGGTAACATTTTATATGTTTGGACAGAGATTTACATTTGTGCCAAAAATATTAACAATAGCAGCTAAGTAATCTGTGTTATAATGTTGTTTCTTCATTACAAACACACCTGGAGTTGTGTTTTGGTTCATTCACAAGCCTAAGTTATTTTTTCAAACTGAAAACACTCTGTTCCACCTGGTGATGTCATCAAGTGGTAATACAGGAAGTCCACTGTGTTTTTAAACTCCATACACCTTCACTAGAATCATCTGGATAATTTCAGCCCTGGAATTTCCAATCTCCACTAAGCTAGAGGTAAAAGGAGCTGTTAACTTGAAAACTAACACTTCAGGACATCACAAGGTGGAACGGAGCATTTTGAGCATTGGAGATGTAGACAGACTAATAATGAAAGGTTACTTAAACATGTGTAAATGAAATAAAACACAACTCCAGGTATGTTTTTGAGGAGGTAACAGCATTATAACATGGCTTAAAGCTCACAAGGGAACATTTTGCGTAGTACAGGACCTTTAAGATTTCTGTACTACAGTACTTCAATATTTGATACCACTTTATAACAGTTGCACCTACAACAGCCTTAAAAAGCATGAACAAAGACATAATTCATAATGAACAAATGGTTTATAAAGAATGATTCTGTCTAATGATTCTATCTATCTATCTATCTATCCCTAAACCCGTAATCAAGTTGTACTAAGCCAGAACCATTCTTAATAAATCATTTGTTCATTATAAATTAGATATTTGTTCTATCTATATTAAAGCTAATTAGCATGCAGTTATTATAATGTGTTACCAAAGAAGTCTTCTTAAAATTTGCCATTATTTCACAATCAGCAATGGCTTCAATCATTAGCATAAAGGTGGCTACAGAAATGCTAAACCATTTGAACAGCTAATACAGTTTTAGGTCTAGGTTTAGTCCCAGTTTAAGCCCAGTTTTGATGCTGTGACCCTTATAGTCAAAAAGTATAGTTTGCTAAATGTTGACAGTACAAATGAATCCAATACTATGTTAGCATCCTTTTGAGCTCTGTGATTGGCTGAACACTAATTAAGAGGCTGTTTTGCTCGTACAATATAATATACTAAAAATAAAATGAAAAAAAATAACAATAATTGAATCAATAGTGGGAAAAACAACATATATATTTTAAAATCTAGTCTAAATTTCTGAGTAAGATGAATATTTTTGGCACAGATGTGATTCCATACATAAATACCACTACAAGAATGTATTAACTGTGTCATGTTGTGGTTCAAATAACATGAATGAACTGAAGCCTGTGAGTGCATGTGAGCGCGGATGGACCACATGTTTTGACTTTGTACCCCTGAATACACTGCAAAAACGCCGTTAAGATGACTACAATTCAGAATATTAAACTTGATTGAAGTACGTTTTGGCTGAGTTACATTTTAAAGCTTATACGACCTCCATTTCATTTGTGATGTCATATTTATAACTAGATTCCAGATCTATTGACCACTTGAAACCATTCTAAATCAATTTATATTCTGAATTTAACTCATTTTAACTTAGACATGCACCGTGTAACTTTCCTACAAGGGTTCTGCCAACTGTTTGTGTCCATGGAGATGTTATTGCTTTGCCTTGAATGCCCCACATTATGGCATTAACCCCTTTATTTCATTACTTGTTTTGTTGCTCAAAAATACTTAAATAAAACATATATTCTTGTGAGTGGGGCTCCCTTCTCCACAGATCTAACCTTTACCTAGTGAGGTCAACTGCCATGTCTTATGCCATGCAGTGAAACATTAGGCAAAGCAATAACATCACCATGGAGACAAGCAAGTGGCATTTCTTCCACCGGGAAAGTTACACAGTGCAGATTTAAATATATATTGCTATTATGGCAGTGTAATGCATTTGTACATTTGATTTGGTCCACTGGTTTTACTGACAGGGAGCTATATAAACTGCTCAATGCTTGGTAATAAAGGGCATTTTACATTATATTTGATATCGCTCGATCGATGAATGCTAAGTCCACTTTTGTTTAGTGCACGACGCGAGGACTAAACGTGTGTATATAGCCAGCCTCCTGCAGCCCTGTAAATGTTCCTGTATATTGTAAAGCTAATACTGTTTGTTTAAAAAGCCTTATAGTTGTTTAAAGAAAATAAATTGCAGCAGCTAAGTACACCCCGACCATAAGATTTGCATGGGGACACCGCAGTCAATTTGAACCATAAAAACTGCAAAACATAAATGAAATCCATATGTACATGAACAAAAACAAACACGCATAATTCATTAAAAATAAATACATAAAAAATTATAATTAAAACGATGTATTTATCACAATAGTATTTTACACTTTACTACACAGAATAATAAGATAAGATAAGACATTAATCCATAGTGAGCTAAAACATAAATATTAGTTTAATACTTGACTCTGTGTACAATAGTGCCCGGTAACCTCACTGTTAGCGTCACTACTTCCTGTCCAATTAATAAATAAGAATAAAGGATTAAAGATAAGGCAGTGGACAGTGGAATGAGGAAAGAGAGATGTTTGTGTCTCAATGCTAAAGCTAATGCTAATTTTGAGGCATCATAACTGTTAAAACAACACCATAAATATAACAATGATTGGGTAGCCTTTATTTGAATTAATTTGAATTTTAATAGGTTGTTTATTTTATGTTTTCTGATTTTAACAAAAGTTAGTTTTGAGACAACTAACAACTAATGAAAACAAAAACTCGCATGGATAATATAGTTTGGAAAAAAAAAAATCCAGTATCCTA
Organism: Periophthalmus magnuspinnatus; assembly: GCF_009829125.3. NCBI lineage: Eukaryota > Metazoa > Chordata > Actinopteri > Gobiiformes > Gobiidae > Periophthalmus > Periophthalmus magnuspinnatus. The sequence goes on along the minus strand of NC_047146.1, from coordinate 29,862,032 downwards.
ATCTCAAATATATTGAATAAGTCAAATAATATAGACCAACTATTAACAAATCGAAACACGTCCAATCTATTTAAAGGAGTGAGTTGATCCTTCTTAATAAAGTTTCATTTCTGCAGTGTAACAAACTGAAAAACACATCTTTGTTCAAATACTTAATGAGGTCATTGTTATTAATCATGGTTCAAAAGTAGTTGTTCAAATTGCGGGCGGTGTCCCTTGCGACGTGAGGCCTGAGCCCTTCTATGCAATGTCCCGGTGTGCGTTTAGACCTGTATGTAGACTGTAATCACTGCCTTTTAGACACTGTGAATTTTTGGTATCCTATATTTTTGTATATTGTACATTATAAAGGATAATAAACCTTGATGCCAATACAAAAGACCTGCTTGTGGTTTCATCTAGAATTAACTTGGATTTCAGTTTTTGTTATAGATTGTGTGACATCTATAATGCAAGTTTGATAATTAAATGATAAACACATTTTTATATAGCGCTTTTCTACCTTCAAGGGGCTCAAAGCACTTTACATCAAGGAACCACATCACAACAACAGTAATCATCTGTGGGAGCTGGAATCGTATCGCCAAATCAGTGGATCTGACCATTCAACCAATCATGTTTTTAGGTCGAGAGCAGGATTTAAATCACCAACCTTCAGATTAGAGGACAAACACTTTATCAGCTGAGCTACCATCACCCTTTATTATTTGTATCCTCTATTTAAATACTATTTTCCCTGTTTTTTATAGCATTTTTATCAAGTAATGTTGTGAAATCTAGTCCAGCTGAAAATATAGTTAGCCGATATTTGAGTGGCTGTATATTATAAGAATAATATATTGTACCATGTTTCTTACATTTACTGTGTTGATTTCAAATTTCCAAAAACATGCAGATGGCCTGGTGACTGGTTTAACATTTGTAAAGGTGTCTGAGAAGGATGCATCACCAGCCTGCTTCAATCTATATTCAGAGAAAGTAATGAGACGACAGCAGATGAGCTATCCTCGGTGGAAGTCAATCATAGACTGTATATATAAATGGACAAAGCTAACCGCCGTGTTCCAAATAGGAAGAGAGCATAGGCGCGTTTCCGGCTCCATCGATTCACTCATCAATTCACTTTCAAACGGAAGATTCATCGTCCCTCTCTTTTCATATTGACCCACTCTATGTGATTCTAGTGTTTTTATTTCGCTATTGTGTCAATAAATCAAGATATGAACAGTAAAAACAAACAAATTAAGTGCTTCTTTGCTTGAGGTCACTCCCGCACCACTGCAGGAAGTAATCTTCAACAGTCTTGCTTCGGATTGGCTTATTGGTTGATACTCGTGGTCGGCATTCCAAATATGGAACTCCAAATTTGCCCCTATACCCATTAGCTTCACTGAGCTTCATTTGCCTGGAGCTGAATGCTACGGATGACATCACACTCCCGTCACACTTTAGTTAGTGGTTGAAACATAATGTTTTGCAGACGACATTGTCCTTCAAACTACTGAGACTCCAGGATCTGCTAAACAAGGCTGATACTGTGTCAAGAGCATTCCAGCTCAAAATCGGCACAAACAAAGCTAAAATAATGGCAGCCACCAGGGATATTACGAGATCAGAACCAGACTGAATTTATCATGATCAGCCCTCTCGAGCTCAACTTAAGAGCACTAAATTTAGACTCCTGAGAACTTTGGTGTGGCCCATGGTGCTGTACAGCTGTGAGGCCTGGACCCTTCGTGCTGCCCACATCAGCAAACTGGAAGTATTCAAACCCACATGCTACAGACACATCCAGAGGACCCCATGGACTACCCACAGAAAAAATGAGTCCGTCTTTAAGGAACTGGGGGCAGAGTGACTACTTATATCAACTGTAAGAAAAAGAAAAAGCTAGTATTTTGGTCATATCATCAGGGTCCAAAATGCTCCTAGTATACAGATGAGGAGACAAAGGTAATGACCTCCAAGATTCAACCAAAACATATCTTGGAAAGTACATAGCTTTGGCAAGGCACTGGAGTGTGTGGAGGAAGCTGGTTGAGAAGTTAATGATCCCTGACCCTGAGAAATGAGGATGGGAAAAGGCAAGGCAGATGGCCCACCACCTGTAGAACACCTGATCTCATCTGAGCTCTGAAGTTAAGCAGGGTTGGGTCCGGTTGGTACTTGGACGGGAGAGCACTGGAAACACCAGATGTTGTATAGGTGTAGGCACTGGTGACTGAGCTTCTACTGCGTACTGTTGTTATGTCCTTAAGCAAGACAATTCACCCACCTTGCAAATAATGCAATGTAAAGAGCTGTGGGTGTCCTAAGGTTTATTATTCCAACGCATAATTAGTTATCAAGATCTGGAGAGGGGTTCCCACTGCACGTATGAACAACTGTTCTTCTAGTGTTGACCTGATACACAGCAGGTGGTTCCAACTTACACACTTCACTCAGTTTTCTCTCTTAAGAGCCTTCACCTGGGAACAAAATTGTCCAATCTACACCTCAAGATGTTGTATTACGATATACACCAAACTGTCTAAAGCATGATTTTTGTTGTATTTCTTTCCTCTTAAATGTTGTGTTGAATACTGTGTGCTAAAAAAACATTGCAATCAACTTGTTTTCACTAAGAATGCTACACATGCTTATATTAAGATGTCGTCACTGACACTTCTGTGACAAAAGGTTTTGCAATTCATCTTGTACTTAAATACAAATTATACAATGTTTGTTGATATCTAATCCTAAACCTTTTTTTTTTTTTTTTTTTTTTATGTATTCACATTTTAACTCTAAAATACACTGCCTGGCTAAAAAAGTTGTCACACACTCTAATATTTGGTTGTTCCGCCTTTAGCTTTGATTATGGCATACATTCACTGTGGCAAGATTTATTTCCATCCAGTGTTGCATTAATTTTTCACCTGTTGCATTGATGATGGTCGAGTCTGACGCTGCACAAAGTCTTCTACAGCACATCCCAAAGATTCTTAAGGAGGTTAAGGTCTGGACTCTGTGGTGGACAATCCATGTGTGAAAATGATGTCTCATGCTCCTGAACCAACTCTTTACCAATTTGAGCCGGATGAATCCTGGCATCGTCATCTTGGAATATGCCCGTGCCATCAGGGAAGAAAAAAATCCATTGATGGAATAACTTGGTCATTCAGTATATTCAGGTAATAATAATAATAATAATAATAATAATAATAATACATTTTATTTGTTAGGCGCCTTTCAAGGCTCTCAAGGTCGCCGTACACATATACACACATACACAATACAAATAGAACAATGTAAAATGAATACATTTAAAAACAATTCATACAAGCAGCGGCTGCCAAAAAACGCGCCAGCATGCGCTCACTTCCGGTTCCGGTCCCGGTCATCTACTGGTGATCAGGTGTCAACTGACCTCATTCTTTGAGCACAGACTGTTGCTGAACCTTGACCTGACCAACCCGGCGAGGCTCATAGATATTTGCTTAGTTAAATCCAGATGGCGATTTTTTTTGACGAGGCAGTGTATGAAGTGTAATTTAGATTTTTACAGCACTTTTTTACATAAGGATGAATAGGATAAAAGATAAAATATGGATAAATGCTCAAATAATTAACAATAAGACATCCAAAATCTACAAATGTTTTTGTATCCATGGCAACAAAATGAATGAAAATGAATCTAAACCTGGTTCTATCCATTTTTCAAATTCATATATTTTAAATCTGTGCAGTTTTAGCAGAGGGACAGAGAGAGAAGGGTGAGTCATGTTGTGTGATTTTTGAAGAGGTTTTAAATCCATCATTTCCACTTTACTGTTACAAAAGGCAAAAAGTGGAGAGAAGGAGGAGGACAAGGAAGAGAGGAGGAGAGGGGGAAGGAGGCACAAAGGATTAACAGAGGAGTGGAAGAGAGGAGAGAGAGAAAGAGGAGGACCTGAGCACACTTTGTTACACTTCAGCAAACTCCTGCACTTAGTCACAAGCTGCTCCAGCCGTTTATGTGACGTCATTCATCTATTTTTAACCTGGAACATAGTCAAAACTGCAGTAGAATATATTCAGAGGTACCTGGGGTCTAAATTATACAGCTAATCAGCAAAAAAAAACTGCTTTGGTGTGGAGCTCAAAAGTGACTGTTCGCTCTGGTCAGGAATTCAATTTTCCGTTTGTTTTTCCCAAAACGCATTTGTTTTAAACCCAAAAAGCACATTTAAGACATAAGATTCTGTGAAATGTTTCAATAACTTAGCGGTTTATAAAGTTTCAGACACAGAATAAAATCATAGGTCTTGAGGCCATCAGTTACCACACAAATAACAAGCTTTCAAAATGTCTTTTTTTGTCATTTTTTTGAAGGACTAGGGGAAAAATGAAGGAAAAAATTACTTCCGAAACCAGGAGGTGGGCGCTCCATTGAGCTGTTGTCTGAAGTGCATGTTATTGTGCCCCTGAGCAGAGCATCTCACTCACATTCCCTCAGTCACATGTGTGCAAGTGTGTCACAGGAAGTGAGGATGAAGTAATTAGTTTTGTTGCTGAAGTAAAAGTACAGATACAGAGGTAAAAACATACTGAGGCAAAAGTAAAAGTATCACATGAAAAAATCTACTTAAAAGAAAAAAGTTTTGTTAATTTGTCAGTTAACAATATGAATCACCTTCTTTTTTATTTATTTCTCATAAATTTTGTGTATTTATTTTTGTTTTGCTCAGAGACTAGGCTTGAACTTGAAAACTTATTCAAACATCCTGAAAACTTAAAACTATTCAGGATGTTTACCACAAACATGGTAAAAAAAAAAACAAAAAAAAAAAAACTCAAATCTGAAATGAATATGAATATGAAAAGTATTTTTTAATTTTCAGTCCAGTTCAAAAAAATGTAGTGGATTAGAAAGTACAGATACTGCTCTCAAATGTAATGAAGTAAAAGTAAAAACTGTCCACAGTAAAGTACAGATACGTAAAAATTCTACTTAAATACAGAAATGTACTGCTTGTACTTTGTTGCCTTTCACCACTGGACATAGGGGACATTCATGAAGTATGTCAAAAAATTATATTTTCTAATATAATATTTGAATTATCTTTTAGTTTAATTTGAGCCATGTTCCCTGAACATGCATTGTGTTATCAAAATGTTTGTTCAGTCCAGATGTTTTAAAGGAGCTGTACCTGATTTTTATCATCTTAAAAACTTGAAAAACAGATTTAGTTTGGAGTTCAAAAACACTTTACAAAACTCTGGGAGACAAGAGTGCAGTGTCGTTGTCACAGAAAAAACCTGTTGTAGTTCCAGCTAAGTCAGTTTTCTGGTCAGATTGCGTTAACCTCCTAAGACCCGAGCTCTTGCATGGCTTTATTCATTTGTCTTTGTTATTTGATCTGATTGGGACTTGATGAGTGTAAAAACAAAGAATTATCTTTTTACACTATGAGAAAAATTATGTCTACATATGAGGACATTCATTCTACTTTTTAATCATTTTGATGGAACAAAATAAAATCACATATGAATAATGATTTGCAAAAACTATTAAGTGCCTCAACACAGCAACATTTTGTAAAAAACAAAATGAGAAACAACAATCGTGCCTCTTGAAACAAAGTGTCTCATTTGAAGTGCTGCTAACGGGTGCATTTGCCTTTAACAAACTCCATCTGGAATCTAAACTATAATGTGTTAACCTCTTCTGTCACCACTAAGTGACAATATAATGACCTCATACACTGCCTGGCCAAAAAAAAATTGGCAAAAAAAAGGACACACACTCTCAAATTTGGTTGGGCAGCCTTTAGCTTTTTGATTACGTCACACATTCACTGTGGCATTGTTTCGATTTCGCTTTGCAGTGTCACAAGATTTATTTCCACCCAGTGTTGCATTAATTTTTCACCTGTTGCATTGATGATGGTCGAGTCTGACGCTGCACAAAGCTTCTCCAGCACATCCCAAAGATTCTCAGTGAGGTTAACAGCTGGACTTTGTGGTGGACAATCCATGTGTGAAAATGATGTCTCCTGCTCCTGATCCACTCTTTCACAATTTGAGCTGGATAAATCCTGGCATCGTCATCTTGGAATATGCCCGTGCCATCAGGGAAGAAAAAATCCATCGATGGAATAACCTGGTCATTCAGTATATTCAGGTGTCAGCTGACTTCATTCTTTGAGCACAGACTGTTGCTGAACCTAGACCTGACCAACTGCAGGAGGCTTGTACCTATTCTCTTAGTTAAATCCAGGTGACCTTTTTTTTGGTCAGGCAGTGTATGTGGACACCACAAAAAAAATATTGTGGCCTAGACAACTCAAAATGTGTTGTCCACATATGTTGGATGCCAGGTCCTAAGAACTTAAAACAAAGCTAATAACAACTAACATACTAACACGCACTTCCTGACAGCAAAATGCACACAGCAGACTTAAAATACATGGGAAACAATCAGGTACCGGGCCTTTAAATATCTTACATAGCCGCTCATAATTAAACGTGATGTATTATAATTGTTGTTTAGCAGGGCCAGACACTGAAGAATGCCCCTTAAACAGGAGGAGCGGGGCCCACGTCTGAAGCAGAGTTATAAATGAGTGGATTAGTGCAGAGGAGATAGGCCCGTATTGAAGAATAGCCCAGTGTCCCATACAAACTGCATTCATCACAGGTTATCTGGACACGCTCCTAACCCTCTGTTCACGCCGCGAGCAGGGTTTTAATGCACGTTTAAATCAAGTGATAAATATCGTAGCCGCTGATCGTGTTTACAAAGTTTCACAGGAAAACTTTAATACGGATGTGGTTTGGGAGTGTTTTATAATGAGGTTTGGTTTTATAATTACAGCTTCATTAAAGCAAATAAAGGGATATATGCGAAATGCTAATAAAATGAACAGGGCAGTTTGGATGGTGTGGTTGGTTATAATGGAGAAATTCAACTATTTAAAGGTCCTCTATTATGCAAAACTGTCTCATGTGAGCTTTTAGTCATGTTATAATGCCGTTACCTCCACAAAAAACATATCTGGGGTTTTGTCTTGTATTATTCACACATGTTTGAGTAATTATTAGTCTGTCTGCATGCTCAAAATGCTCTGTTCCACCTTGTGATGTCATGAAGCAGTAGTTTTCAAGTTAACAGCTCCTTCTACCTTTAGCTCAGTGGACACTAGCAATTCTAGACCTGAAATTACTCAAATGATTCTAGTGAAGGTGTATGGAGTTTAAAAACACAGTGGAGCACTTCATGTATTACTATATGACATCACAAGGTGGAAAAATAATGTAATATGGGCCTTTTAAATGTGCACTATTTTGAAATGTAACAAATCCACAACATTAAGTGTCTCCAGGAAGACAAGCATGTAGCAGACTCCCACTACAAAAGTTACATAGTGCACCTGCATGTATGTCTATGGTGGAATGTTCAGCAGTTACCATGGTGACACAAGGCACACATTAGCAAACACTGCCAAAAAAGATCTAAAACCGTCTGATAGCTCAAGTAAAAAACACAGAATGAGACATTTTCAGGAGCCTGTGATCAATGAGAGCGTTTATGGTTCTGTTTAAGTGTTTGGTTTTTGATAAAAAAGTGAGAGTGACTAAATGAAAAACTGTTGCCTAATGCTAGCTTGTGACTGTAATGTTATTTGAGTGAGACTTGTTTAACAGCACAAATCAGCTCACCTATGAACCATAGTTCCAACTATGTCAGCATTCTGTCCATATTGTGTGAAAACAAAACTCTAACTTGAGTTAGATGCAAAGTATCAATATGAAAGAGGACGCCATTATGAACAGAAAGATGTTTATACATTCAAACCATGTACCGCTTGTCCAGATATAAAATGAATATTGGCCTGTCCTCTCCAGCCCAGAGGAGCAGTGATTTGGGAGTGAAGCGTAGAGCACTTACCCTCGTTTAGACACATTTAAAGCGCTCATTTACAGAGACAGTTTGAGCTGAGCACAGCACTGGACCTGTGTCTCTCTTTATGACCACAGACTGGAGTAATGGACCAAACATCTGAACCAGCAGCACACCCAGAGTCCAATGATCACTAGAAGAGCCAGTACTGCTCCACGGGGACAAAAAGGGCATTTACTGGGCATAGTGGTGAAGAGGTACTTAACTGTTGGGTTTCATACATGTGTAAAGAAGTGGACTAAGTGAGCGTGACGCTGCCCATAGCGCTCAGCTCCCGTCAAATGAAGGCCACCGAGGCTAGCAGTTATAGAGACAAATTTGAAGTTCCACAGTTGGAATTTCAACTATGAGTATCATAGCAACCAAAGAACCAATTCAGAGCGAGGCTGTTGAAGGTAACACCCCTTCCTACCCACACCGCTGGTTTAGCACGGAGTGGACGCTTATAGCAACGCTGTCAATCAAATTTGTTGCTAACGCTAGTGACCTCAGGGAAAGAAGGTACTTGATTTGTCTGTTATTAATGTTTATATCTTGAGTTATGGACACAATAGCAACAGCGGCTGTTATGGAGAGATGGGAGACAGTTTTTTTGTAAAGTGAAATGGAGATAGAATTGCGCCCATGCTCACTTCCAATTTGGAACGCAGCCGCTAGCGGGTGAGCTATGTTCATTTACACACTGCCTGGCCAAAAAAAAAAGTTGCCGCCTGGATCTAAGCAAACAGATCCGAGACTCCTGCAGTTGGTCAGGTCTAGGTTCAGCAACAGTCTGTGCTCAAAGAATAAGGTCAGCCAGACCAGGTTATTCCATCAATGGATTTTTTCATCGCTGATGGCACGGGCATTCCAAGATGACAATGCTAGGATTCATTGTGAAATTGGGAAAGAGTGGTTCAGGAGCATGAGACATCATTTTTACACATGGATTGGCCACCACAGAGTCCAGACCTTAACCCCATTGAGAATCTTCGGGATGTGCTGGAGAAGCTTTGTGCAGCGTCAGACTCGACCATCATCAATGCAAGATCTTGGTGAAAAATTAATGCAACACTGGATGGAAATAAGTCAATGCCGCAGCGAATGTGTGCTGTAATCAAAGCTAAAGGTGGTACAACCAAATATTAGAGCGCGTGAACTTTTTTTTTTGGTGGCGGCTTTTTTTTTGGCCAGGCAGTGTATATCCAGTCTATGATTTCACAGGATATCACAACATTGTATGGTTCAGTCATACTTCATACAGATGGGGGCAGCCAAAGTGACTATGGTTGAAATGCAGATTTGAGTAATAATAATAATCATAATCATAATCATAATAATCATAATAATAAAAACTGCAAGCAGTGATAAAGGCCCTCGCCACCCCTTGTGACCGTGGGGTACATGCCACCATGGAGTTCTTGCCTCTTGTTATATTGCCCCTCCCCCCCAAATCAGCGAGTAAGTAATACTACTCCATTCATTCCAATGAGAGCATTTCTGAGATTTTCATGTGTAGCAAATTTCAATAGTCTATGACAAAGTCATTTTTTTCCATCCCAGTTAATAAAAAACCCACGTATTTCAATGAGAAATGTCAGACATTGCCATGGCAATGCACTTTTAAATGGAGCTGTGTTCTCATTGGATTTTTTGTTCAGTATGGGAATATCCATACCAAATTTCTAATGCTTTTGACAACGTAACATTTTTTTTATCCCATTCACAATTTCAAGGGGGCACTGTGGAGCAAAGGATTGTCTCAGCTATGTAAATTGTATATCAAGTTCAGATCAACAGTGTTCCCAAAGGTATATTAATGCCGGTTTACAGGGCACAGCATGTTTGAGTTAAGTGCAAGTAAATACTAAACGACATTTTTGTTTGCATTTTGGCCACAACGACAATTTATGATTTAGCAAAATCCAAAAGAGTAGCCTATAATCCCACATGGGTCTAGTTCATTTTGTGCAATTTGCAAGTTTCTTGAATGAACATCCATGGCGTAAAAAATTCAAACGTGAGAGTTAATTTATTTTGGAGAAAAAAAAGGGTTCCGCCCACATTGGCTGACTTCCCATAGGATTTAGGGTGAAGTCACAATATAATTTTTTACTTGCCTTGACATGTTCTATATTTGTATCAAATTTCATTTGTCTACGATGAAAAAGGTCTCTCATTGCCGTAATGTTTTTTGATTTTTGACGTGGCGCTGTTGAGTAATTTTGCAACATTAATTTTCTTTCACATGAACATACAAAATTTGTTGCTAATCTTGAATTTTAGGCCTTAGTTGAATTAGTGTAGAGCGTCATCATTTGTTGAAAATTTACCATGACCACACCCAAAGTCTTATTTAAAATGTAATTGATAATTTTATTTGCACATGGGTTTAGAGGGATTTGGACAAATCTGAAGTGGTTATAATGAAAACTGGGGTGAGTAGATGTCCTGAATGCGAGGGTGTGCCCTTTTGTCATTCCCGGGTTTGATCCAATATGGCCGCCTTCCTGTACATTTTAAGGCGGGGCCATATCATCATTTTTGTCATGTCCTGACATGTTCTGTTTTCTATTCATGTTCTATTTTTACGTTGACTTTTTTCTGAGTTGAGCTCCCATTGGCCCATGAAAATCAAAGTTTGAGGGGGCGCTACCAAGTTGCCTTTCTTTATTCTTTCTCGGGGTCTTTTGTGACACTCATCAAGTTCTAATTTTGGCATGTCAGGGCGTGTTAACTACTTGATTTTTGCAATTTTCCGGTTTTAATTAGTCCCTCGCCGGGACGTTGTCCCAGGCTCGGGCCTAATAATAATAATAATAATAATAACAATAATAATTAAAACTGCAAGCAGTGATAAAGGCCCTCGCCACCCCTTGCGACCGCGGGGTACATCTCCACCGCGGAGATCCTGCCTTTCGTTCCCCATTACATCGCGCCTCCCCCCAAAATCAGCGACTGAGTAATACTACTCCATTCATTCCAATGAGACCATTTATCACATTGTCACGCCTGAACGGTTGGAAATAGAAGTTTGTCTTCATTGGCTTTTTTGTTCAGTATGATGAGAGGAATATGTGTACCAAATTTCAATGGTCTATGACAGAGTAAATATTTTTCATCCTATTTAACCAAAACCCATGTATTTCAATGAGAAAAGTCAGACGTTGCCATGGCAACACCTTTGAAATTAGAGATATGTTCTTATTGACTTTTTTGTTCAGTTTGCCAAGCCAAATGTCCCTGCCCAATTTCAAATGTTTACGTCAAAGTAATTTTTTTGGTCCAATTCAAAAGTTCAAGGGGGCGCTGTGGAGCAAAAAAAATTCTGACATATGTAAATTGTATATCATTTCGTGTAGATCAAGATTTTAAACAAAATGTATATTAATGCCGGGAAATAGGACACTGCATGTGTGAGTTATGCACACTTTAACACTTCAAAATATTGCTTTTTTCTTTGCAGGCTGGCCACACCCACATTTTCTGATATAGAAAAATCCAAGACAGTTCCCTATAATCCCACATGGGTCTAGTTCATTTTCACCAATTTGCAAGTTTCTTGAATGAAAATCCAAGGCGCAAAAAATCCAAATGTGAGAGGTAAAATTTTGAAAAAATGGGGTTCCGCCCACAATGGCCGACTTCCTGTAGGGTTTAGGGTGGGGTCATAATATAATTTTTTACTTGTCTTGACATGTTCTATGTTTGTACCAAATTTCATTTGTCTACGATGAAAAAGGTCTCTCATTGACGTAATGCATTTTGATTTTTGAGGTGGCGCTAATGAGTCATTTTGAAAGAATAATTTTTTTGAACATCAAAATAATAAATTTTTCACCAAACTTGAATTTTGGGTCCAATAAAATTGACTTTTCGTTAATGTTCAGGGGGTCAAAAGTGGCTTCAATTGGGCCACCAAAATAATAATAATAATAATGGAAACGCATTTTCCACCCATTATTTTTCACTTAAACCATAACAGCTACAGTCATGTGACTTTCTCAAATTGTGCCCCATCACAAATAAGGCCCCTGTGAATTTTTTCACACATCCACGACAAATCGTTTGTCTTCTATGAACTTTTGAAAATGAAATTTGAAGAGGGCGCTAGAGAGCCATTTTGTGAGAGAGTGCCTTGATTTGCATACCATTGCGTTCAGCTCACAAATGTGCATAAACGCTGTATTAGCGTTTTCCCAACAAAAAATGTGTGAAAGAGAAATATTTTATTGAAATATTGCAAAAATTGCGATTTTGTTGAAAATTCACCCTGACCACACCCAAAGTCATAATCAAAATGTAATTGTTAATCTTTAATCACACATGGGTTTAGAGGGATTTGGCCAAATTTGACGTGTTTGTGATGAAAACTGGGCGAGAAAATGTCCTGAATGTGAGGGTGTGCACTTTTGTCGTTCTCGGGTTTGATCCAATATGGCCGACGTCCTGTACATTTTAGGGCGGGGCCATAATATCATTTTTGTCATGTCCCGACATGTACTATTTTTTGATGTGAGTTTCGGATTTTTACGTCGACTTTTTTCTGAGTCGGGCTCCCATTGGCCCCATGAAAATCAAAGTTTGAGGTGGCGCTACCGAGTCATCTTTCGTTATTTTTTCTCGGGGTCTTTTGTGACAATTAGAGCTCGTCGAGTTCTAATTTTTGACACCACTCACTGCCATGTCGGGGCGTGTTTACTACTTGATTTTTGCCATTTTCTGGGTTTCGGACGCGGTTTTAATGAGTCCCTCGCCGGGACGGAGTCCCAGGCTCGGGCCTAATAATAATAATGGAAACGCATTTTCCACCCATTATTTTTCTCCTAAACCATAACAGCTACAGTCATGTGACTTTCTCACATTGTGCCCCATCACAAATAAGGCCCCTGTGATTTTTTTCACACGTCCACATCAAAGCGTTTGTCTTCTACGAATTTTTGAAAATGAAATTTGAAGAGGGCGCTAGAGAGCCATTTTGTGAGAGAGTGCCTTGATTTGCATATCATTGCGTTCAGCTCACAAATGTGCATAAACGCTGTATTAGCGTTTTTCCAACAAAAAATGTGTGAAAGAGAAATATTTTTTTGAAATATTCCAAAATTTGCGATTTTGTTGAAAATTCACCCTGACCACACCCAAAGTCATAATCAAAATATAATTGATAATCTTTAATCACACATGGGTTTAGAGAGATTTGGCCAAATTTGAAGTGTTTATGATGAAAACTGGGCGAGAAAATGTCCTGAATGCGAGGGTGTGCACTTTTGTCGTTCCCGGGTTTGATCCAATATGGCCGACTTCCTGTACATTTTAGGGCGGGGCCATAATATCATTTTTGTCATGTCCTGACATGTACTATTTTTTGATGTGAGTTTCGGATTTTTACGTCGACTTTTTTGCGAGTTGGGCTCCCATTGGCCCCATGAAAATCAAAGTTTGAGGTGGCGCTACCGAGTCGTCTTTCGTTATTTTTTCTCGGGGTCTTTTGTGACAATTAGAGCTCGTCGAGTTCTAATTTTTGACACCACTCACTGCCATGTCGGGGCGTGTTTACTACTTGATTTTTGCCATTTTCCGGGTTTCGGACGCGGTTTTAATGAGTCCCTCGCCGGGACGGAGTCCCAGGCTCGGGCCTAATAATAATAATAATAATAATAATAATAATAATAATAATAATAGAGTGACATTTTACCTTTTGGATATTTTATGGTTCCCCATCTGGGCGTATGACATCACATTGTAGAAGTTTGAATAACTAATTTAATTTTGTTCTGCACATGTAAACTTGAGACATTTTTGGGTCCCATGCCTTTCTGTTTGTTGATGTACAATGTATAACTTTTTTGATCGAGGGGCTGCAACCTACTTGTCTCCATAGAGATATTACTGCTTTGTCTAAAATGTTCCACAGTAAATTCACTTGTGCTTTTGAAATGCATCAAACGTCTATGAATATTCTCGCATCACTCGCAACCGAAAATCTATAACTTCTTTTACACATGAGTTAAAAGAGTTTATTGCTCCGTTGGCAAATGTGATGAACTTATAAAGCTTTAACCCATGTTATAGTGTTATTACCTCCTCAAAAACATGCCTGGAGTTGTGTTGTGTTTCATTTGTTCGTATTATTAGTCTGTTTACATCTCCAGAGTCACTTCAAAATGCTCTGTTCAAACTTGTGATGTCATGAAGCAGTAGTTTTGAAGTTACTTGTGTTTTTGAAATGCATTAGACACCTCTGAATATTCTCGCATCACTCAGCACCAACTCTATAACTTCTTTTTACACAAGAGTTGCAAGAGTTTATTGCTTCATTAGTTAATTCTGCAGAACCAACTCATTGGCAAATGCGATGAACATATAAACAACAACTGTTTGTTTCTGTTGCGATCTAAAAAACATCCAAATTAGATTCATTTTTCTGCCTCATTAAAATAAACGTGATAAAACATTTATATTGGGAGCAGGTTGTGTGCAGCTATTCTAAACTCTTTATGGATGTGTCTCGAGTCCCTCCTCTTTATCCCTGTGCTGGTGAAGGATGGATGCTCGGCACAGGACAGGGGGAGTGTATGGGGCACAGAGCTGACCCTGAGCGGGCACAGAGAGATGGAGAGGCTGCACGCACCAGGCAGTGATGGAGCACCGGCCCCTCCCTCTGAGGACACAGGAGGGGGACAGAGGAGGGGGACAGAGGAGGGGGACAGAGGAGGAAGACAGAGGAGAGGGACAGAGGAGGGAGACAGAGGAGTGGGACAGAGGAGTGGGACAGAGGAGGGAGACAGAGGAGAGGGACAGAGGACGGGGACAGAGGAGTGGGACAGAGGAGGGGGACAGAGGACGGGGACAGAGGAGGGAGACAGAGGACGGAGACAGAGGACGGGGACAGAGGAGAGGTACAGAGCAGTGGGACAGAGGAGAGGGACAGAGGAGGGGGACAGAGGAGAGGGACAGAGGAGGGGGACAGAGGAGAGGGACAGAGGAGTGGGACAGAGGAAGGAGACAGAGGAGGGGGACAGAGGAGGGAGACAGAGGAGAGGGACAGAGGACGGGGACAGAGGATGGGGACAGAGGAGAGGGACAGAGGAGTGGGACAGAGGAGAGGGACAGAGGAGTGGGACAGAGGAAGGAGACAGAGGACGGGGACAGAGGAGGGAGACAGAGGACGGGGACAGAGAAGAGGGAGACAGAGGACGGAGACAGAGGAGGGGGACAGGGGACGGGGAAAGAGGAGGGGGACAGAGGAGAGGTACAGAGCAGTGGGACAGAGGAGTGGGACAGAGGAGAGGGATAGAGGACGGGGACAGAGGAGAGGGACAGAGGAAGGAGACGGGGGGAGGGGGACAGAAGAGGGAGACAGAGCAGTGGGACAAAGGAGGGAGACAGAGGAGAGAGACAGAGGAGGGGGACAGAGGAGGGAGACTGAGGAGGGGGACAGAGGACAGGGGCAGAGGAGGGAGACAGAGGAGGGGGGCAGAGGAGGTAGACAGAGGAGGGGGACAGAGGAGAGGGACAGAGCAGGGGGATAGAGGAGGGAGACTGAGTAGGGGGACAGAGGAAGGGGACAGAAAAGGGAGACAGGGGAGGGTGACAGAGGAAGGAGCCAGAGGAGGGAGATAGAAGAAGGAGACAAAGGAGAGGGGCAGAGGAGGGAGATAGAGGAAGGAGACAAAGGAGAGGGGCAGAGAAGGGAGACAGAGCATGGAGACAGGCAGAAAAGACAGAGGAGGAGGACACAGGAAGGAGACAGAGATGGGGGACAGAGGAAAAAGACAGAGGAGGGAGAGAGAGCATAGAGACAGAGGATGGCGACAGAGGGAAAAGACTGAGGAGGGAGACAGAGGGGAAAGACAGAGGAGGGGGACAGAAGAAGGGAGACAGAGGATGGACACAGAGGAAAAAGACAAAGGAGGGGGACGGAGGAAGAAGACAGCTGGACGTGATAAGATGTGAAAACCTTTATTTTTCACACAGTGGTAAAATTGCGCAGGGTCTCGTCTCTATGGAGATGTGATTGCTTTGCGCGGAATGTGGAATTAAACTGATCTAATTCACAAATAAACCATCAAAAGAAGCTTGATAATGAAATAAGGGCGGCAGTAGCTCAGTTGGTAGAACATATGTGTGTTCTCTCATCCGATGGTTGGCATTTCGAATCGAAGAAGGTAGCTATCCTCCACTAGAAAAGTTACATAGTGCTCCTTTAAACAAATATTCCCTGAAAAACAAAGTAAAGTTGAATCAGTACGTTACCCAGTGCCAGTACAGACAACTTGCAAGCTTGCTAATTTGAACAATGGAATACTTAAGGAGTAAGTTTTGTAATTTGAGTTCTTATAAAAGTTCATGGTGAATCGCAGAGAAGTTTGGCTATTGTTTTTGCATCAATAATCATTCCATTACATTTAAGTTTTTGGCAGGTATCATCTCTCCACATAATTCAGATTTACTGCCCCCCAAACACTGTGAAAGCCCATTAGCATCGCATTAGCCTTAGCAAGGACACTGCGCTAACACTGAAACAACTAGCTAGCCATAAATCTTAACTTCAGCCCAGTGTTTGACTGTTGCAGTAAAGGCGTTGTACCTGATTTTTACTGCCTTAAAACGCCAAAAATAGTTCATTTCAAACAATTTGCAGCGGTCCAAAGATATTCCTCATTTACCTTTTGCATACATACTCAATACATCCTAATTATTCAGTGGTTTTCACAACGTTTAGAGACCAGAGAGGAGCCCTGATTGTCCATAGAGTTAAAAATGTGTTACAATGTTGAACTCTTATCAAAAACATGTCTGAGGTGGTTTTAAATTCATTCATGTTTGAGTAATCTAGTAATCTCTCCCAAGCTGTGTTTGAACTCTCCTTACAGGCCTGTCCAAAGCTCACCCACCCTCCCTCATAACAATATTCCATAAATATACAAAAACATGATACAAAACAATACACTACAACTTCACAAACCTGTTTCGATGTGCAGAATAGTTTCATTAGTGGGATGCGCATCGATTGTGCAGGGAGGGGGGGACTCAGAGAAACTTACTAAGCATGAAAGTGTGAATATAGCATTTTCAACACAATAAAAGGTAACATGCTGATCTGTCGTAACGCTAGGCACGAGGGACCAAAAATACAGAACTCAGGGAAGTTTCAACAGTGTTTATTTACAAGGTGAGGGTTGACAAATGATGGTAGATCAGACGGTGTGTCGGGAGCGGGGAGTAGCCGTGGTGTCCAGGGGAAAACGTGAGGAGCTGAATCTGAGATGAGGAGTACGGTAGCGGTACAGGGAAGCAGGGTCGAAGGCGGGAGTGCTGAGCTGGTCCAAGGAGCGGGATCTGGTGAGGAGCAAAGGTAATCCGGTAAGCACGTAAAAGGCAGACATGACATGATCAAACATGAACAAAGCCGAGCAAGGTATATTCACGTGAACACGCGGACGATCTGGCGCCGAGTGTCGGGTCCTGGCTCCTCTTATCCACCGCAGGTACAGCTGATGATGATTGCTTCCAGGTGTGCACGGGAGGAGCCAAGATCTCCGCCCAGCTCCAGACTCAGACACATGAGGGAGGGGGAAAGGACAACAAGCGAGGCAGGACAGACCGGGATCATGACACTGATCTAAATATGTTATGTGTTAGCAGTTAATGTCCCATAAGCTCCTCTTAGAGGTCTAGAACATGGGTATTATCATTTCAAGTGACGCAGTAATTGTAGTGGCAGTGTTGTGAAATGCTTTTGAGTCATGTGTCTGCCCTTGTGTGCTTGTGATTGTGTTTTTTCTACGGTGACACTGAAGTTGGTAGCAGTCGCGTTTCAAAGTCAAAACGGTTTTTCCCTAAAGAAAGAAGCCATGAGAAGGTCAACTGTTTTATTTCACACTAAAAAAAGAATAAAAAAGAAATAGCACTGCAGGAGGTAAAGAAAGAACGGAAACTGGTTTAAGTTATAGGACCTTTTATGCTTGTGTTTTTTGAAAGGTGCAGTGTGGAAGTTTTCTGACGGCGGTCCATCACCTGTATCCAGAGCTGGGTAGAACTGAGAAAAATTGTGCTCAAGCTGAGGTCAAAGAAAGTCCTTATGTTAGAGTAAAAAAGTATTTGAGGAAAATACTACTCAGAGTAAATAGATACTTTAGTTTAGGACCACATACAACATATTTTAATAAAAAATTACATTTTAGTTAAACTTGATTGAGTGAGCAGAAAACCTTCTCCAAACAAAAAGCTTCAATGGTTAATTATGTCCTCCGTAGAGTAGTGGTTTCATCACACATTAACAAATCTTAAGGTCGTTGGTTCAGACCTGAGCCTAGCACTTTATCAATGTTTATTTATTTATTTATTTGATTGTAACAATGCATGCTTATGAACAGGCATTATACAACATGTATATAAACATAGCCAAAGGCTAATTTCCATCTATTGTCCCAAGGGCTGGGGTCACGCTGTCTGCACTCACTGTGTCTCATTGTAATAGTTGTACTCATAGGTAGGTTAACAATTACATTTTTGTCCATGTTAATAATGCATGAATGTATTCAAAGGAGGCCCGTTACTAGGCCCGAGCCCCTACAGGGCGTAGGGCCTATCCATTCCCCAATGATGAGTGCCACAGGCATGGGATATGCATATTTGTTATTGCTAACATGTCACTGTCAACATTCAGCCATTGACAAAATGTTGACAAAGGTAGTGTGAAGATCTCGTGTCCCCCAAACACACTCCTGACATTGAGCCCAATCCAAGTACCATATTTAACACTGTTATAATGAATGGAAGTCAAAAGGTGACTTCAACAACATGGAGAATGATGAGCACATCATATGCATATGGGACCCATGTCATATTTTACATGGTGTTGCCATGGCAATGCGCAAAAAGGACTATGTTATCCTAATGGGAAAATGTCCTACTTTTCCTGCATTTCAAAGTGATATATCAACCTATTATCTTCATTGAAGAACGTGAAATTTGGCAAAGTGTCTCTTCGCCGTTGCTGTTAAAAAAGTCCGGGAGTCCAAAGTTGTATTTTGCACGGCCTATGAATGCCTCAAAAACCAATGTTATTCCATTTTAGTTCATCTGTGCTTCCAATGTTTGTTTACTTTGTTTAGTGACAAGTACATCCCAAAGCCACAATAACACAGTCACAGTGTCTGTTCGGCTGAGTGCATAGTCCGGTCTACAAGGGCCATTTGATGCCGCTTGCAGCTTTAATTGTTATTACTATCACTTTGAACCATGTTGTAGTTGTTCACCCTATTTATTTACCCTCTACAAGTTGTATTTAGAGTGACTGATGCATCATTGAGCAATCTTTATGTTCCTGTATTCAAGATGCCTGCTCTGATCTACCCCTATTTTCACCGCCAACAGTACACGCCCACTGCTTTGTACTTACTTAATTTTCTAATTTTATCTTTCCAATCGGTGATACATGTAGGATTCGTCATCGCCGTATAGCATGCAAGCCATTTCAGATCAATATTGTGATTTAAAATGTCCAAACTATAACAATGATCCTCAGGACTCCTAGATTATAACTGTAGAGTAGTCCCAAACTCAATATGTCTTGTTAAAAGTACCACAACAGTATTAGTGTCGAAGGCTAAGGTGTCTAAAATTTTGAAAAATTTGCACTTTTAGTACTGAAGGTAAATCTGAAGTGCCCAGTGTTCCTGCATTACAGCTGTTCTTACAAAGTGCAGACTACATCACCTTATACATATATTTTGCATGTTTTATTTGTGGTGCGATTCCACTTGAAATGACACAATATGCAAAGAAATGATACGCTACGGCCAAAGAAGCAATATGTGGAAAGAGACAATTTTCATCTGCGATTATCCCCCAGACAGAAGGAGGGTCCTCTGAGTCTTGTCTGAGTCTTGTCTGAGTCTGTTTTCGTGTGTTTAGATGTTTATTATCACTTGCCTGACCAGCCAGTCCCTTCTACATTCTGTTCAAATCCAGAAGAGTCTGGAACTGGAAAAGAGAGGGTGAAAATCCTCCGTCTTAACTTGGGACAGGCACTAATTTTGAAATGATCTTGAGCTGCATCAGAACAAGTATAAAACACATAGACTAATATACACCCAAAAT
Source organism: Periophthalmus magnuspinnatus (assembly GCF_009829125.3). Taxonomy (NCBI): domain Eukaryota; kingdom Metazoa; phylum Chordata; class Actinopteri; order Gobiiformes; family Gobiidae; genus Periophthalmus; species Periophthalmus magnuspinnatus. The sequence continues at coordinate 29,842,021 of NC_047146.1, read as the reverse complement.
GAATCTTGTCCTAGTACAGATGTATTGTAAAAGCAGCTCTTAGGGTCAAAATGAGACCACTGTGTATAGTCTGCATCTAATTATGAAGCGTTTTATCCTCCATGAACCTGGAAGTGAGCTGTTAATATGGTAATTGTTGTTAGAATCGAATGTGATTTTCAACATTATATCACAGTGACTTTTTTAGTATTGATACTTGTTTAAATAAGTATCTCATTCTGATACTAGTTTCAGTATACTTTTTGGTATACTTTTGACCACCCTACTGAGGACACATAATATAACAGAAAGCCCTTTTGGATTCATTTCAAGCTGGTTTTAGTTGCTGAGAGGCTTTCTGATTGGATAATTGGCTTAAGAACCTCGTAAATGAAATCTCACCACAGCAGATATCACAGTCATTATTGGATTTGAGCATATTTACGTCTGAGGAAAAGTAATGTTTATTAATTATTCAAAGGAGTATTATGTAACTTTTTAGTGGAGGGTGCCTTACTTTCTTGTCTACATGGAGATGTTATTGCCTTGTTTTCAAAGTTCCACAGTATGCCATTAAATCTAACTTGCATACTTATCACTTAATTATTTTGTTTTATTGCCACAAAACTCAGATCTGACCAGTAACTTTTCCTAACTGCATCACCTGCTTGTATCCATGAAGACAGATGAGTTTAATGCCGTACTGTGAGACATTACAAAGCAATAACCTTTCCATAAAAGACAAGCAGAAAAGTTCCACAATGCACCTTTAACCTCTGCAGTGGTATAGCTCTTTGTGTAGGCAATGGCCCGTCCTTATATGAGAAGTTAATGGAGCTCTCTCTCCTCTGTTCAATCTTGTGAAGGTAATACAATTTAGTCCCACGTTTTAAATGACCCTGAATGCATCACTCAGTCTCCTCCAGACGCTGTGATGAGGACAGGTTCAAACTGTGTGTCAGCCCACCACAGGACAAAGTAGACTGCACTTATTCTGTCAGTGAGGGGCTTAAATGTTCAATATATTATGTGTTGTTCAGGTATTTTACAGTACTTAGGACACTTTTATAAATGGAAATATTGATTGACTGAAAATAGTTATTGATTATATATATAAAAAAATAAAAAATAATAAAAAATAACTTTATACTGATTATACAAACAGAAGGATTTTGGTGAAAGAATATTTTATAATCTTAAAAATAAAAATAGTTTTGCATCAAATGAGTACATACCTATAGTCACTTACCTTTATTACTTTACCTGTTTTAGCCCAGTTTTAGACCTGGTTCAGACCAGTTTTAGAACTTGTTTTAGACCTGGTTTAGTCCAACTTTAGACTTGATTTGGACCTGGTTTAGTCTTGGTTTAGTCCTGGTTTAGTCCTTGCATAAACCACTTTTGATCTTATAGTTTAGCCTAGATTAGTTTAGTCGTGGTTTATTTCTCTTTTAGACTTGTTTAGGTCTTTGTATAATAGTAAAGACCAGGTTTAGTCCTAGTTTAGTCCTGGTTTAGTCCTGGTTGAGTTCTGGTTTAGTCCTGGTTTAGTCTGGGTTCAGAAATCCAACCGAAATGTATATGAAGTGAAGATTAGCCAACACTGCTTTGTTCGTATCAACAAAAACTCACTCTATCTTTTACCAATATTTGTGTTTTTCCCTCATGGGCCACCGTACCCACCGATTGCCTCTTGATAAATTAGCGAATTAGCGTCCAGCTGTCACATGTTGGCGGGTTAGCGTTAGCAGCCCATCTCTCCTAATCAAGCGCACCTATCGCCGCTTAATATGCACAAGACGGAGGAGCCTGGGTGGTGATAGCAGTGCGCTAAATGAGCCGTGTGAAGGAGCGCTCGTTTTTCATAATCCCACAAAAGTCAATTATGTTTTTAAAGCTCAGAGCTGAGGAACGAGAGGAGACAGGGGGAGGACTGTATGGACGAAAGGGCCTATAACTATATTATATGTGATTTTATATTTTAAAACCAGTCGTGCCTATAGCAGAAGATTGAACATTCAACTTTTTAAATATTAGCTGACAAAAATAAAATGTCTATTAAATTTCTAATCCTTTCCATTCTTGTCATTTTAAAGTTGTACTATGTAACTTTTCTGTTTGGGGGGTCCAGCATCTGACTGTGTCCATGTAGACTCTCATATACAATTTTTAAGTGTTTTTCTTGCTCTAAAGACCTTCAGCTCTCCAGAGATCTTACTTGTAACTCGGCCTTGTGGCACCATCTGCTTGTCTTTACTGAGTTAGATAAGTTAAATGAAATATTGTGGAACATTACAGGCAAAACATCTCCATGGAAGAAGAAGGTGATGAATGGAGACAACAAGCAGTTGACATCATCAGGCCAAGTTACGGGTCAGAATCCATATTTTCTGTAATTGAATGCAAGAAGTTTAATACAAGACACTATGGTAACAAGAAGTCACAGTTCTTAGGTATAACATTATTTGGACACATTTTGCCTCGACATTTTAATTTGAGGTAGACTTTGAGTTTGAGGTGTCTCAGATAGGCTAAAAAGGAAGTAATGGAGATATCACAAAAACAGTGAGGTTATAGTGTTAGGTCATCCTGCTCTGTATCCAACTCAAGAAAAACTTAATCTGCCAAATTAACACACAAATTTATAAAAATGTGATGAAATCTTGTGCAAATCTGTGGTCAAATTTGAAACATGACACTATTTAAGTTATAAATGAGGCGAGACCTTTCCAAGAGGTGTGGTGTTATTGTTGAAATAAAAGGTCAAATGTGTAATATTGTTAGTTTAGCCAAGCCAGTAACAAACATGCACTGTGTAACTGCTGGTCTCCATGGAGATGTTATTGCTTTAAGATAAACCTTTATTTGTCCTATGTGACAAAGTAGGCTCTGTGGTCACTTTTTGTTTACAGATTCTGTTTGTTGGCTAGGTCTATTGAACTACACAAGTGTGACCTGTGCCTGAGTCATATTTTGTGTAATCATTAAGGCCCCTAAAGAATGCTTTGGTTAAGGTCATGGGCCAGACCATGTGCAGGGGTAAACTGTTTGGAGTTATTTGTGTTTTTCTATGTAAATTTCTGTGCTTTGATTTAAGTTAACTTGCGTTTACAGCTTTATGTTGAACACTTTTGGTCAAGGACTTAAACAAAATATGTATTTACTTGCTGCTGTTTATCACCGATCATTTACAAGTACAGAGAAATGGACTTATCATGTAGGCGGTCCTAACCAACTGATTAAAAGCTGCCTGTGGGAGTTTGGGGCAGACGTCTGTGTAGTTGTGTGCACGTGGTTGTAGTAACATATTTCATTTAAGTTGCTTATTTTCTGTTTAGTTGTGTGAACAGTTTATGTTGTTGACCGGAGTCATCTTTTAAAACATTTCGTCTGGTAAAAGACAAGTCTGCCTCCTGCTTTGACCACACCGAGCCACCTTACCCACATCCCACAATGGGGAAATTAAAGTGTTGCAAAGGTCAAGAACAGCAGGAGAATAGGAACATGCAGTCAAAATCAATATCAAGATAAATTATACAATGAAGATTTACAATAGACCAACAATAGAAAACACAACACAATAATAAGGCTATAATACAGTAAGTATCTCTGACTGTGGTTATGAACAGTGCAGCATATGGACAAGAACAGCAGGTAAAGTGACTTCAGTATATTATATTATTTGTACAGTAAGACGCTATAACTGTGGATATCTACAGTGCAGCATATGGACACATGAAATAAATAAACTGCAGGTAAGTGACTTTTGTGGATTGTAGCAGTAAAGATTCACATTCTTTTACAGTATTGCACGTGATTACTACAGGTGGACGACACATGTACAGGGCCTGCAGGGTTCAGAGTACAGTCTGACAGCAGCAGGAAGGAAAGACATGCAGAACCTCTCCTTCACACAGCGAGGGTGGATCAGGACCCTGCTGCCCCCTCCTCCTGCACCAGACGATACCCCAGGACCCTCCTGGACTGACCTTGTCCAGTTTCTTCCTCTTCCTCTGTGTGATGCTGCTGCTTCAGCAGACCACACATACACATCTGCTTGGTTGTGTGATTGCTGAGGTCACTGTGGAGTGACCATGAATGAGATTCTTCAGTGTCTTCATCAGATGAGAGGTGAAAGCCATGGGCCTCAGTGTCTTGGGCATTAGTACCACACAGGAGGTCCTTCAGAGCCGTGGCACCTACCTTAGATTTAGGCTCAGGAACTAGACACAGTTCATCTGTGCAGGACTTAAGGCATCTAGCACAGATGCCATCTAGTGCAGTTGCTTTTCTAGTCACCTGCCTCTTCAGTTCTCTCTTCACCTGAGCTGTTGTGAAGGACAGGGGTCAGAGGGGTTTGGGTGCTGTGAGGTTGGATGAGTCCATGTGACTGTGAAGTGGTGAGCTGATGGGCTGGGGGAGATGTATGAAGAGGTGAGGATGCAAGCCTGTGTCAGGTGGTACAGGGGATACTAGGGGTGAGTGATTAATCAGGAAGTGAGAATTGAAATCATTCACCCATTTAATGTCTCCCTCCGTCTGGACATGGATAGCTTTGAAGCCTGAGATGGTTTAGGCTCATCCACACTCCCGTGACGTAGTCCATGACGCACTCTGTCATTGCTTTGATCTTGTCTCATGTGAGTCACAGAGCTTTGTCCACACAGTGGTGTTAATGCAGTCTCTCAGTCTCCTGACTCTCAGCTGTCCACCTCTCGACTACACAGGGCACCACAGGCCGCCTCATGCACAGGCTGCAGATGTACAGTACTGTGATCAGCTCTTCCCAGGGGAAGGAGGGGGGGGGGGAAGAATATGCCTCCCTGGCACTGCCAAAAAACAAGTCCAGTGTTGTATTGTCTCTGGTAGTGCAGGTCACATATTTTGCCTGAAATGTTCCACAGTATGGCATTAAACTCACCCTTTTACTCAAGTACAAATGTTACTATTGCTAAAATAGCTTGCATTCTTACTGTGAGTGGTCTTGCCTCCTCACAGATCTGATCCATAACTGGGCCTAGTGGCATCACCCGCTCAATTCCATACTGTAGAACCAGGGCCAAAAAAAATATTTAGTCAGTCACCAATTGTGCAAAAGTTCTGCCACTTAAAAAGATGAGAGGGGCCTGTAATTTTCATCATAGGTTCACTTCAACTATGAGAGACAGAATGGAGGGAAAGGAAATCATATTGTAGATTTTGTAATGAATTAATTGATAAATTTCCTTGGTAAAATAATCACCTAACAAGCAAGATTTCTGGTTCTCACAGACCTGTAACGTCTTCTTTAAGAGGCACCTCTGTCCTCCACTTGTTACCTGTATTAACCGAACCTGTTTGAATACGTTAACAGTTTCACTATGGCCAAGACCAAAGAGCTGTCAAAGGACACCAGAAACAATATTGTAGACCTGCACTAGGCTGGGAAGACTGAATCTGCAATAGGTAAGCAGCTTGGTGTGAAAAAATCAACTGTGGGAGCAATTACTAGAAAATAGAAGACATAAAAGACCACTGATAATCTCCCTCAATCTGGGGCTCCATGCAAGATCTCACCCCATGGGGTAAAAATGATAACAAGAACGGTGAGCAAAAATCCCATAACCACATGGGGGGAACTAGTGAATGACCTGCAGAGACCTGAGACCAAAGTAACAAAGGCTACCATCAGTAACACACTACGCCACCAGGGACTCAAATCCTGCACTGCCAGATGTGACCCTGCTTAAGCCAGTACGTGTCCAGGCCTGTCTGAAGTTTTGCTAGAGAGCATTTAGATGATCCAGAAGAGGACTGGGAGAATGCCATATGGTCAGATGAAACCAAAATAGAACTTTTTGGTAAAACCTCAACTTGTCGTGTTTGGAGAAGAAGGAATGCTGAGTTGTATCCAAAGAACACCATACCTACTGTGAAGCATGGGGGTGGAAACATCATGCTTTGGGCCTGTTTTTCTGCAAAGGGACCAGGGTGACTGATCCGAGGAAAGAATGAATGGGACCATGTATTGTGAGATTTTGAGTGAAAACCTCCTTCCATCAGCAAGGGCATTGAAGATGAAACATGGCTGGGTCTTTCAGCATGACAATGATCCCAAACACACCGCCAAGGCAATGAAGGAGTAGCTTCGTAAGAAGCATTTCAAGGTCCTGGAGCCAGTCTTCAGATCTCAACCCCATAGAAAATCTTTGGAGAGAGTTCAAAGTCCGTGTTGCCCAGTAACAGCCCCAAAACATCACTGCTCTAGAGAAGATCTGCATGGAGGAATGGGCCAAACTACCAGCAACAGTGTGTGAAAACCTTGTGGAGACTTACAGAAAGTGTTTGACCTCTGTCATTGCCAACAAAGAATATATAACAAAGTATTGAGATGAACTTTTGTTATTGACCAAATACTTATTTTCCATTATAATTTGCAAATAAATTCTTAATAAATCAGACAGTGATTTTTTTTTTTTCATTTTGTCGCTCATAGTTGAAGTGTGCCTATGATACTTTTTTGCCCCACTGTAGATATAAGTTTTATATCATCCAAGTAAGAGTCAGGTTTGTGGAGATGCAAGCCAGCTCAGACACATGGTTTTCAGTGCAATATTTACCCCCAAAATGAAAAAAACAAACAAACATCTTTTTATTTTTGTCTAAAAAGTAATATAGTATTCTTTACTGGGAAATGTATCCTTTTCCATTTGACCCATCCTTCAGATCTGGAGTTAGGCTTGGTCAGGACTACCTTAGCTGGAAAATGTTTGGCGGAAAAAGTAACTAGAAAAATAACTAGAATTAAAGCCACAAACGGCATCAAACGGCCCTTGTGGGCTGCACTTCTCAATCTGCCAACCCAGTTCTCCCTAAGGATGACGCTAACACGCTACTTGTCTCTGTTATTGCAGCCTAGGGCTGTACTTGTCACTAAACAGACAAAGTCCACACACATTGAAAGTGCTGATGCACAAACATGGAATAACCTGAGTGTTTTCGGGCATTGCCATTGCAACACCATGCAAAATACATTGGTCCCCTGGATTTTTTTTAACAGGGATGACCTTTGCACTGAATATTCCCCACCTCACCATGGGGTCAATGTCGTCTGGGTCTCCCATTGATTCCCATTGACTTCCATTTATTTTATGGCCCATGCCTGTAGCACGGGTGCTTGGATACTGTTTTTAGTGCTCAACGTGGTCAGGATAGTTGACAATGATGAGTGCATTGGCGTAATTGTGAACGCAATAGGCTCTTCCTCCTGTAGGGGCTCGGGCCTAAATATGATTTAAAATGACAAAACCACAAAACATTTTTTTTTTTCTCAAAATGATTTTAATAAGGTGCTGGAAATTGAACAGTCACATTTTTGCTCCCCACACAAAGGACATTTATTCCCAAAGCCCCATGTTTACAATACAAATATACACATTTATACAGAGGCATAGGGAAAGTAGGACACAGTTTGGACTTTAGAGTACCAGAGGCTTTAAGGCAGGGCACCTCCAAACAGTAAACAACAGTTAACAAATAAATAAAAACATTAAAAAACAAGCACCATGTAAATGGGAGGAGTGAGAGGATGTATTCACAATACATGGTCAATGGATCAAATATATGTATTATAGAAGATGTATGGACATAATTTAAATATAGAACTTTTCTGATGGAAGATCTTCATGGTGATGTCACTGCTTTGCCTAGAATGTTTAACTCTTCACTGGTCTGGAGGTCTTCTAGACCAAGGTACAGGTCAGATCTGTGGAGATGTTACTTTCACTTATAGTAAGAATGCATGTTCTTCAATGTATTTTTGAAAACACCTTTAATTGAATAAACTAAAATGATCAAAAAATGTATGTGAAAACCGTTAAATTTCCCTTAAATGTGACATTTTGGCTGGTGCTGTGACAGAGGAGCTGCTTAACAAATGCAACCATTTCTGTGTAAATTGGTTAGTGTAAAAACATATCGGAAAACTACGGGCAATAACAAAAAGCATTAAAACATAACAAATCAGTTACTACATTACAGTTTAAATTACAATACAAAAAACTGAATGACAGGTTTAAAACCATGAGACAATGCAAATGCAATGTGCCAATCTTGAGATTGTTACTGTATTACACCAAGAAAACTGGATACAACATTTCAATGTTTTAAATTATTCAATTGAAATGCACACTATATCGCCAATACATTGTAATTTTGGCCTATGTGATATTGTTATTACTTTACTTGATATTGTTATTACTAGTTTATTCATGATTTTCCTTAATAAGTCCTACTTTAGCCTTGTTTAGCCTTGCTTTAGTCTGTTATTTTGACATTTGTTAAATTAAAGCATTCACATGCTTGTTTAAATTTAAACAAACTTTGTGTCAAGAAGTAAATTCAAATATTACATTAATATTTGAATGGCAATACAAAACCGTTATCAAATATCACATTGTCTCATACCATGAATACAGCTTTAGAACATATTAATGTTGACTAATTAAAGCAGTGCTCCTTAGAGATGTTGATACTTTGCATGGAAAGTTCCAGAGTATGGCATTAAACTTATCTATTTCTGTGAAGTCACTTCACCAGGCCAAGTACAGATCTGTGGAGAGGCAAACCTCTTTTGCAATAGCACTTGCACGTGAGTCACGTTAATGCCATATTGTGGAAAAAAACATATGCATTTGTATAGATTTCCATAAAAGTTACATAGTGCAGCTTTATAGTTACATTAAAATATATGTATCCTGCTTCAATAGTATCTCCGTTGTAACAGTTCACGAGGCTAACATTTCCTATGCATCAGGTCTTGAAGCTAACACTAGCCAAATGCTGGTAGATTTTTATTTTGGCTATCAACACATTTCTCCCTTATAGAGTCAGACAAGCCTTCTGATTGGCCGATGACATAAAGTACTTCCTTATTAGGTCCAAAGGAGATATTTACATCATTTGTAAACAACAATATGGCCTGGTTAAAGGTCCTATATGAGGCAAAATTTACTCTTGTGAGCTTTGAGAAATGTTAGAACATTATTACCGCATCAAAAACATCCCTGGAGTTGTTTTTGTTTCATTCCCACATGTTTGAGTAACATTTTATCATTAGTCTGTCACATATCCAAAACTCAAAATACCGTGACCACATTTTAGCCAATATTACCCAACATTCAGCCAATAGCACCATCAGACAGGATCAAGATCACTGTTTATGGGGTTAGAAAAACACTTAAAGCAACAGCTCCAAAAAAGCTGAAGGGCCTGATAAGTGTAGCCCATTTAGTCTAAAGAACTTTGCCACAGCGCTGGCCTCAGCTTGGCAATGTGTTTCAGTGTTTCACTTATCTATTGACTCATGCGCTGTTCCCATAAAATGGAAAACTTCACACATCGAACCACTGCTCAAAATCCAATGTGCCAAAGAACACAAACATTTAAGACCAATAGTACTAACCTCAATAATCACAAAGACTCTAGAGAGAATCTTATTACACCACATACAAAATAACACCATGCGACTGGCCAAGAACATCAACTCACCATGTTCTAAACACAGAATATGTGCTGCTCCCATCCAGGCGCAGGTATTGTGTTCCACGCTTTAACAGGGTCAGGCTCAGACAGTCCTTCATACATCAGTCTGTCCTGAAGCTAAATGAGGAGCTTGATATATAAAATCTAACCATGATGAGCAGAAGACGGTTTTGTTAAATTGTCCTGTGTTTATATCTCTGTGACGTACTGTGTTGTGTTGTACTGTGTCTACGTGTTGGAGCTGCTTTTTCATTCTATCTATTTATCCAAATATGCAGGGTTTATGCATTAAAATGTGCCAGTGAAACAAAACACAACTCCAGGTATATTTCTGGTTAGGAAACAACATTATATCAGATGAGAAAATCGTGTAATATAGGCCCTTTAAAACTTCATCTGCCTCTATACAAACAAACTTAAGACAGTAGACATGGATGCATCAATATACACATGTACAGTTCCCAAAGTCCCTTGTTTTGTCCAAATTGTGCAATAATAAAATTAATAATATTATGAATAATTTGAGTTATTTCAGTCTTTCGTTTTTACACTGACACAAAGACGTCCAAGTAGAGGCGGTCATAGGTCTCCCTGAAGAAGAGAAGCAGAACCAGACTGAAGAGACACGAGCCCACCAGACACCAGTTCAGCCATGACACCTCTGCAACCAGAAAAACACATACACAATTATAATGAGGTATGCAATGGGAAAAAGCATCAGTTTTAGGACTGGGGATAGGACAAATGATTCAGGTGCAATGAATAGTTTAAGGAGAAAAACTTGAGTGAGACCTGGTTTTGTCCTGTGTTAGACCTGCTTTAGTCCTAGTTTACACCTGGTTTATTTGTGGAATAGACCTAGTCAATCAGAGCGCTGCTTATGGCTCTCAGTTTTTAGGTTAAAATACTTTGTTATAAGTTCACGAGGAAACCCACCCAGACATGAAGAGAACATGCAAACTCCAAAAGGCCAGGGTGACCCAGGGATCAAATCCAGAACCTTCTTGCTATGAAGCAGGAATGTTAGCCACTTAGCCACTGTGCCACCAAATAGTCTTTCTGTAGTTTGTAAGTACAGCTCACCACATGTCTTGTTAGTTCCACATGTTTAGTAGAAAAATGCCTTTTCGTCTTATTGTCTATGGCCTGTTGCACCAGAGCCCTCACCCTCACCTTTACCTGACACTTTAAACGGAAATAAACCACCTCTATAATCTCCAGGATCAGAGCCCACCAAGATGGAGGCTGTGGACAGAAGATATTAAACCTGCACGGTTCATTTCTGTAGGGCCAGAAAGGGCGGTTTACAAAAGGTCAGAGGGCATGAGATTAGAACCAATAACATCTGCTTTAGATGCCCAGCAAGACTGAACACAAGCACTTGGGATTGTATTGCTTATTCTTGAATTGAAGCTGTTTCTAGGCAACATTTTGAGGATTGGTCATCATTCAAAAGATAATTGTTTTGGATTGCTAATTAAGATTGTAACAGGGAATTTTTTTCTTCACTCTAAAAAAGCATAGACAGTCCTGTCTATGCTTTTTTTTAGAGACTTTAAGCAAGTAAATGTCTTTTAATATATTCAGCAGATTTTCTTTGTGAGTATGTTTATCATCAAACACCAGTGTACACAAACCAGAGGCAATGTGAGTGAAGTGTTTTGCCCAAGGACACAACTACAGTACTAGGGAGCAGCGGTTTAAATGGTCCACAGTATGCCTTAAACCTACCTATCTCCATGGAGACAAGTTGATGACACAGGACAAAATATTTTTAGGAATAAAACAAGTAACTGAATGAATACAAAAGAGTTAAGTTTTCATACTGTGGAACATTCCTGACAAAGCAATAACATCTCCATGGAGTTGTAGATCTTCCACAAGAAAAGTTACATAAAGTTACATACATACTTGTAAGCAGCAAAAAATAAAAAAGATAAAAATTATTGTGAATTCACATTTGCTTATTAATTAACTTGTTAATAAACATTCATATACATACAGTGTTTCCCAATAATACAGGAGACTATCGTAGCTCCCATAGTGTTTGCCTGACAAATCTAGAATTATATCTTCTCTGTATCTTTTATACAGATTGATATAAGTCTGGTTCCCACGTCTTCAGTCACGTCTCAAGTCCGGTCAAACGTGATCGTGCAATCAGATCCGTTTTTTCCAGTGACACATGTGAAATGAAAGAGCGCATTAGTCACCTATCATTTAAAATTAAAATAAAATTCATCCCACCTCAGATTAACAGAGTTTAGTGCTTTGGCCACTGATTCTACAGAAATCTGTGATGTTTTCAGCCTTCTATATTTGTTTTCCTGTATTTTTTCTGATATAGATGGACCATGCATGTCCCTCTTTCAGGGACAGGCATGCCCATTTAAAAACGGAGAGATTCACCGGTGACCAGACTCACATCTTCATACAGCACTGAAGAAGTGTGCATTTTGGATCCCAGGCAACCACAATCTAAAATTAATTGGACAATATACAAACCTAATAAAATTATACATTGTTGCTCAGTGTATTATAATAAATTTAAAAAAGTAAAAGAGTCAACACTGGTCAACTCAAAAATTACAGCTTAAAAATGAAATGTTGCCAGTGACATTTACACTCCTTAAATTGAATGAGATGAATTAAAAAAAAAATTTAAAAAGCCACCATAGGCTAAACCAAATCTATGAGAAACACTGACATACATTTTTTCCCTTTACAAACTCCTAAGGAAATTCTTAGCACACTGACGGACTAGTTTAGATTTGAACAAAAGCTGAAACTGGTCCACTAGACATGGTTAGTCAATCAACCAATGTTTCTTTCTGAATCTGGAATCTGAATCTATTTCTGAATCTATTTCTATAGTCTATGATGATATGGTTCAATGGGCCAGACAGGAGCCCAAGCACATCTTTGTAAAACTACTATTTTCATCCACAATAATCATGAGTAATTCTGAAGCGGGGCTTACGGTTGTTAACCCAGGACTGAACCCAAAACCGAGGAGAGAAAGAGAGAGAAGAGTGAGGGAGTGAGGGAGGTAAAAGAGGGGAAAAGCATTACAGGCCTCATTTACTCTTTCTGTGAATACATGAGCAGAAAGACAAGAGCAGGACACAGACAGAAGCGAACCAGGTAAGTAATGCTGCAGCGTTGTTCAACTTATAGCATCATCATCACAGCAAAACTCACTCTGGAAGTGGTGAAAAACATCTCTAAACTTATGGTGGTGAATAATTAGGATGTTCTGAATGCATAAGGTAAGTGAGGAATAACTTTAGACAGCTGCAAACGATTTAAAATAAACTAGGTCTGTTTTTCACATTTTTAAAGCAGTAAAAATCAGGTATAGTCCCTTTAGTTCAAAGTTAAGAGTTTAGGAGTGGACTCATGGGTGTGTGATTAATGGAGCAGAAATGGAGTGAATTAGATTAGAAATAAGAGAGGACGATAAAAGGAAAGATGTGGCTGTATTTCTTCACCTTAGAGTTAATTGTAAAAGAGTTCACTGATCACAAAGCCTCAGATGAGACCAGACTAGTGTTAGCTTCAAATGGACTGAGATGGTTTATCAGACACACAGGAGAAGGGAAGTGAATTAGACGAATCACCAAAAATATACAAGACTTTCAGTTAAGCATGTGTTTTAGTGGTATGAATTTTACATTGTACAGATTACAGGAGTAATACAATTTATATATATATATATATATATATATATATATATATATATATATATATATATATATATATATATATATATATATATATATATATATATATATATATATATATATATATATATATAATTTTGTATAGGTTCAGAAAGGGCGGTTTGCAAAGGGTCAAAGGGCAACAGACTAGAACCAATAACTTCAGCTTTGGATGCTCAACAACAATAAACATAAAACTTGTGATGGTATTGCTTATTCATGGGTTGCAACTCCCTGTTTATAGATGACATTTTGAGGACTAGTCACCATTCAAAAGACAGAATATTCATTTATAATTTGTAGGTTTCGGATTGATCAGTTAATAACAATTAACTTAAACTGTATCAACAAAAGCATTATTCATAGATTTTGACATTTCCATATCTTAGTTTTAAGAAGATGACACTTTTAATGCTTTAGTGCACTACAGAACTTTTCACTTACTTGTCTAAGTGGAGATGCATATCTTGGCCTGAAATGTTCCAGGTCATGGAAGTAAACGTATCCATCGTGCGTGTGTTCAATTACAACTGTTTTTATTGCTCAAAATTACCTTAAAAAACATCTATTCTTATTGCAAGTAGGCTCTACCCTCCATAGATCTGATCTGTAACCTTTGTGGCATGGTGGCATCACCTGCTTGTCGTCATGAATATAGACATGTTTAATGCCATAGTGCGGAACATTTCAGGCAAAGTAATAACATCTCCATGTAGACAAAAAGGTGGTGGACCCTCCGCTAAAAATGTTGCATAGTGCTTTAACAATTTTTTTGAATGATTGAAAAAAACATTTGAATTTTGAATCAAAAGTATCAAAAATCAACACAAAAATTAGTAGGGGTACTAGTATGGATACTAAAAAAGCCAGATCCACAGGACAGAAATGAACCTTTCCTGAAAAGCTTTAGAATGATCTTGACCAGTGTTGAATATTGAGTCTATTTCTTAAAATCGAAATAGAGTCTGAAATTGGAATATTGTGACACTAGTCTTGCATTAACTTCTCCCATCATAATTTGCCTTAATTACAATACACTAGGCACTTTTCAATAAAACTAATCTTAAGTTTTCCTGACAATACCAAGCCACCTGTTACAAGTGGAGATGGATGTCGGCCATATTGGAGAGGTTATTGACTGCTCTGCCTATTGACATGAGCTATTACACTGGAGGTCTATGGTGTTCAGAGGGCATCGCTGCAGACAGGTCGTTTATCATGTTAAGAGCCTATTCCCGCGTCTGCCACCTGCACAGACCACAGACACATAGAGGAGACACGCGCCGGCGGCCATATTGGGACTGTAATCGCTCTTAATTGAGGTCATTGCGTTGGTGTAATAAATGGGGCTCGTGCTGTCCTTTATCACTCAGGGTTTGGGCCTGTGCTGATGAAATCTATGGACATTACACAGACATATTAATAATGATACACCCCAGTGACCACGCTGGATCAAATATAAGATCAATAGGCCAGGAGCATAGTAAATTGAAATTTCGATGGTGCATTATACATGACTGTCAGGACCACAATAAACAAGAGCTGAAAAATCAATAGATTATAAATGTATAGGATGTGTTATATAGCATAGTGTGGATCCATGCCCTCAGTACCATGTCTACTTGTTGCTATTAAAACCAAACTGAAATTAGTATTAATCATTCCATATAAAAGATCTATATGGAAGGTAGAGATTCATTAAGTTGGTAGAGTGTTTGTCCAATGATACGAAGGCTGCCAGCTCGAATCCCGTTCCAACTAAAAAACAAACAAACAAAAAAAACAAAAAAATCACTGGTTGAGCGATCAGATTCACTGACTCACAGGTTGGCGGTACAATTCTAGATCAGACAGATGATTACTATCGTTGTGTCCTTGGGCAAGACAGTTAACCCACCTCGCCCTGTGTCTGCGTATACTGTTGTATGAATGTGTGTGTGAATGGGTAAGTGGTTCCTTGATGTAAAGTGCTGTGAGTGCCTTGAAGGTGGAAAAGCGCTATTCATAAAAATGTGACTTACAATCTGATGCATTTGTTATTGTACTCCAGCTTTGTATATTATACTGTAGCTTTGTATACATAAGTGTTTGCAAAATTCAAAGACGGGTTAGGAAACTTAAAATATCTTTCAAATCCTTTTCTTATAAGGCACAATCTATCACTTTTCTTTTCCATCTTGCATTTATTCAATTAAAGGATCCAAATCACAATTTCAGTGTTATCACAATTCATGTAAACTTCTTCAAAACAAAAAAGTATCTTTATATTGCTTCAAAGATGTAACTAGAAGTCACCTGATTCTTCCAAAAAGTCTGCACTTCATTACAATTGGTTAAATCCACCTGTCACTCACTGAGGCTGACCAGGAGTGGGCAGGGAAAAGTGTCTGTGTTTGAACATAGAGCACATAATAATAATAATATTACATTTTATTTATATAGCGCTTTTCAAGACGCTCAAAGACACTTTACATAGAAGAACAATTTTTTAAAAGTACAAAGATACAAACATTTAAAATCAATACTCATAATAATTAAAGATTAAAAGCAGCTTTAAACACGTGTCAAATTCAAGGCCCGGGGGCCAAATGCGGCCCGCCATGTCATTTTATGTGGCCCGCGACAAGGCAAATTTTAATGTAACCGTCTTAAAATGTCAGTTTATCAGGAGTTACGCAGTTACACAGACATATTTTTTATATCTTTGCAAATTTGAGACAAACCATTTTGCTGATGTGGCCCTCGGTGAAACTGAGTTTGACACCCCTGCCATAGAGCTTTATCTTAGTGAATGTGAAAATTTTACAAAAATAACAGATCATCACAGGAATGCAATTAAGTTAAATTTCTAATCAACAAAACCATTAAAACTACAAGCATATAAAAAACATGTCACTTTTTAAATAGACCAGGATCCTGCCACTAAAAAGTTGGCTGTGAGCCCTAAAAATGTGATCTTAATATTCAATTCTTGTTCCACCATCTCTAACACAAAAGTCAGCCATTTTTCATTCCCTTTGAGTCAACAGATCCACCATTCCCTTCGTAACTTCACTCCCAACTTCAAATGCTGCAAAGTTTAGCCTCTCATCAAAACTTCGACCAATTATCCTTGTCTGCTGAATAATTCCTGCTTCAATTCAAGTCAATTCCACTTCTCCTGCTCCTTCTCTCAGTAAAAACCCATTGAACCGCGGCACAATACCTCACCACTGCTTTGTATTCCTCCTCCGTGTGGCTCTAAATGACACAAACAGGAAGCATACGAGATGAGATAGGAAGGATTGTAGGTAATATTTGGCCCGCAGCGTTTTTCATTCATGTTTTGGAGCGGTCGAATGCCCCAGTGGCACTTAAATGCAACACGACCAGCGTCTAGGGGCCTGCTTAGAAATCACTGAACCAAGACAAGACACTGCGGGATATTAAAATGGACAAATCATAAACAGTTTTTGCTTGCGGACATATTTTAGCATTTGGAATGAGATGGCAGAAGGGAAAATGACTACAATAGACTGTAAACTGGATTAGATGGGGTTATAATAACGCATCTGTGCCTTGTTTGAAATCAAGGGAGTGAATAGGGATTGGGGTAAGGCTAAGTGTGCACGACCATTATGAAATCAGAGCGCATTTAGAGAAACAGGAAAGCCCTGTAGATTCATATTAGTAAGAAGTGACCAATAATAAAAGGCCACATGCCCAATTTTTTCCCATGTATTTGAGCAAGATTTGTCTTGTCCCAGTGAAGATATATTTTATAAGTAGCTCTTGAGGTCAAAATAAGCCAGCTTCCTTGTGTCTGCATCTAATTATAAAGTGTTTATTGTCTGATAATCTGAAAGTGCGTGTTCACATGCTAGTTGCTGTCAGCTTGACTCCGCAAAAATCCGTACTGGACTCTGAAAGTTGTGAAAAGTGTTTGGGATGCATCTGGTAAGTGAGGAATAACTTTAGACCAAATTCAAAGTTCAAATTAACGAATTCTGTTTTTCACATTAAACGTATATACCATGTCTTTAAATACTTGAAACTGGAAATAAATATGGAATATTTATGTATATACGTATTTTAAAGGTGCACCATGTTACTTCTAGTGGGGGGTCCGCCATCAGCTTGACTCCATGATGATGCTATTGGATTTCCTGAAATGTTCCACAGTATGGCATTTATGTTGTGTTAGTTCAATTACAGTTTTTTATTGTTAAAGTTGAGTCCATCAAACTATTATTTACCACTGTAATATCCGCAGAAGACAAAAGCTACAAGGTAATAATTTCATACAAAGATAAAGTTGTCAGTTTTGGGGCTATTTCCTGTTGGCAAAGTTACGTGACCTCTCTCTGATCCACAGTCTCCCTGCAGCTCTAAAAGTCCAGACAACTTCATATTTCATTTCAAGACTTGGTGCAGGGCAGGAGGAGTCAGGACCCCAGCAGACGAAATCCTCCACTATCTGTGTTTAATCTGCTTTGGGACGGACGCATTTATCACAACATCACAAATTCACAACGCAAACCTTTGTACCCACACTTTACCCACTCTCCAACAGGCGCCCTGACCCCAGACTCTGCACAGGATGATTTATGTATGAGTACAAGTCTATCTTTTCCAATTTTTTGTGACTAAAGTAGTGCAGGTGAAGGTGACTGCAGATTTTATAAGCAAAAGAAAAATTCTATTCTGTCAACTGCACAAAAGTTTTTGAGTGAAGACGTTTCGCCGCTCATCCAAGTCACTTCTTCAGTTCTGGTCCGACTGTTGGTGGAATCTGCCTTATATCTGTCCGAGGGAGGAGCTAACTACACTGAAACTAACACAGCTAGTTCCCGTTTGTTGGCTAGGTCTACTGAACCATACTAAGTGTGAACTGTGCCCGAGTCATATTTTGTATAATCGTTCGGGCCACGAATGGGTCCCCTCACTATTATTAGCATACTGGCTATTTTCTTTGTTTGGATTTAAGTCTAGGTCATTTATCTAAGAAGAAGAACAAGGATTGCTTTTCCTAACAAAAATTGGCTCTTTAACTCCTCTTTTGAACCATTTCTTTTCTTTGGGAAAAATATGTACGTCTCCATCTTAAAAGGAGTGGTTAGTGGTTTTGAGATGAGGCTGTACTGCAGATTGGGGTCCCGAGCTGCTCTTGCAAAAGTGTTGGTAAATTCTCTTATGAAGTGGCTGTTTTCCAATTTCCAATGGGTGAACTGATTTCTGTCTTAAAGTGTTTGTAGGTTTGAAACAGACTGGAATTTCATGCTGTCTGAAAATCCTCTGTACAAGCTTACAGATTTTAAAGGGGATATCCATCCATTCATCCATTTTCTTCCGCTTATCCGGGGCCGGGTCGCGGGGGGCAGCAGTCTAAGCAGGGACTCCCAGACTTCCCTCACCCCGGACACGTCCTCCAGCTCCTCCGGTGGGACCCCAAGGCGTTCCCAGGCCAGCCGAGAGACATAGTCCCTCCAGCGTGTCCTGGGTCTTCCCCGGGGCCTCCTCCCGGTGGGACATGCCCAGAACACCTCCCTAGGGAGGCGTGAAGGAGGCATCCTGAGCAGATGCCCGAGCCACCTCAGCTGGTTCCTCTCAACGTGTAGGAGCAGCGGCTCTACTCCGAGCTCCTCCTGTGTGACCGAGCTCCTCACCCTATCCCTAAGGGTGCGCCCGGCCACTCTGCGGAGGAAGCCCATTTCAGCCGCTTGTATCCGCGATCTTGTCCTTTCGGTCATTACCCAGAGCTCATGACCATAGGTGAGGGTAGGAACGTAGATTGACCGGTAAATCAAGAGCTTCGCCTTCCGGCTCAGCTCCTTCTTTACCACAACGGACCGATACAGCGACCGCATCACTGCAGACGCTGCACCGATCCGCCTGTCAATCTCCCGCTCCATCCTTCCCTCACTCGTGAACAAGACCCCGAGATACTTGAACTCCTCCACTTGGGGCAGAGACTCACCACCCACCCGGAGAGAGCAAACCACCTTTTTCCGGTCGAGAACCATGGCCTCGGATTTGGAGGAGCTGATTCTCATCCCAGCCGCTTCACACTCGGCTGCAAACCGCCCCAGTGCCTGCTGCAGGTCCTGGCTCGAAGAAGCCATCAGGACAACATCATCTGCAAACAGCAGAGATGAAATCCTGTGGTTCCCAAACCAGGTCCCCTCCGGCCCCTGGCTGCGCCTAGAAATTCTGTCCATAAATATAATGAACAGAACCGGTGACAAAGGGCAGCCCTGGCGGAGTCCAACATGCACCGGGAACAGGTCTGACTTACTGCCGGCAATGCGAACACAGCTCCTGCTCTGGTCATACAGGGACCGGACAGCCCTTAGCAAAGACCCCATACTCCCAGAGCACCCCCAAAGGACACCACGAGGGACACGGTCGAATGCCTTCTCCAGATCCACAAAACACATGTGGACTGGTTGGGCATACTCCCATGAGCCCTCGAGGACCCGATGGAGAGTATAGAGCTTGTCCAGTGGTCCAGGACGAAAACCACACTGCTCCTCCTGAATCCGAGGTTCGACTATCGGTCAGATTCTCCTCTCCAGTACCCTGGAATAGACCTTACCGGGAAGGCTGAGGAGTGTGATTCCCCTGTAATTGGAACACACCCTCCGGGTGTAAAGGGGATATTTTACATAAAATCTACTTTGCCATTTTATAAGCGTTCCCTCACTCACAGTTGTATTCCAGCTGATTCATTCATATTTGAGTAATTACGTACTGTCTTGCATTCACGGCTTAAAGGCTTGAAGGCCTTCCCCCTTTTGTGATTATTCAGCAATAATTATAATCCAGTAAACTGGTTGTTATTGATACTTTGCAGTGACATCACGCTGGGGACTGCATGTATGTCTATGGAGGAATGTTCAGCAGTTACCATGTTGTCACCAATGTTTTAGATAAACTCAATAAAATATACAAAATGGATTTAAACAACACATTTTCAGAGGCCTGTGATCAAGACAAGCATTCATAGTCAAGTTGAGGTGTTAGATTTACAACAAGAAGGATGAGAGTGACTACCTGAAAAATTACACAAGCTCACCTTAGAGTTCCAGCTAAATCCCTTTTTATGGTCAGATTGTTTTAACAAAGCTCTAAGTCTAAACTGAGTAACAAAATTGATGGGTTTCAATTTACTGTTCTAGGTGAATATTCAAAGGATATAATATTGTTCATTGTTGATTGCTATGATAAAAATCTTAGTTTTGGATCATTCTGAAACCCGTGGATAGATTGTTTTCAAATCAGGCAAGTGTATTATTTATTCTAATGGTTGCTCATGCCTTGTAAGATATTTTATTCATTTTCTATTCATCAATTTCCTCTAATTGCTTAGAAAAACTCAAAGATTAAAGGTGCACTATATAACGTTTCTGATACCTGCTCGTCTCCATGGAGATGCTACTGCCTTGCTCTGAATGTCCCAGAGTATGCCATTAAAACTGTCTGGCATTTAATCAATACAAGTATTTTTATTGCCTTGAAAAACACGTATTCTTACTGTGAGACGTTTTGCCCTTCCACAGAATTGACCTGTAATTTTACCTGCTTGTTCCCATGAGGATGCTAAATGCCATACTGTGGGACATTCCAGGCAAGGCAATAATATTTCCATGGAGACAAGCAGGTAGCAATCCTCTTCAATAGAGAAGTTACATAGTGCACCTTTGAGTCGCAATGTAAGATATGTAATTAATTTTGGATGACATATTGACTGGTCATTTGTTATAATCTCCAAATCTTATAGCCATTTTGTTCAAATTCCACCCCATTGTTTATATATACTAAAGGTTAAATGCAAAAATCTTAGCGTAAACCGCCCTCTGTCCACCTTAATCTAAGTTTCAGTGCTGACTGCTGTGGTTTGGCCTTTTTTAGTTTCAGAGGTCGAACTTTCATTTAAATTTGTAATAAGCTCTAAAATAAAGCAAGGTTATAGACATCCGCAGAGGAACCTTACCTCAAACGCCCTTCAAATTATCCGCTGTGGTGTTGTAACAGAAAACAGCTTGTGATAAAATTTTGTTGCACGTTTTCATATTAATTGCCCCCCTGTTCATTCGGGAGGAGTCTTATTGCCCTCCATGCTACACTTGTTAGCTAACTTTGGACATGCTAGGTCCCAAAATGGCGGTTGTAAAGTTACTTACATACACTCGACATAGAGACATATCTGCAGCTGTCAGGAATGGAAGAAAAAATATTTGGTGTGGAGAATTGTGAAGATTTATTTTGACAGTTTAGTTAAAAAGGACGTAAGCAAGGGGAGAAAATTACCTACTTTCAGATGAGAGGAATAAAAAAAAAAAACTTTCAAATGAACATACTAGGGATTAATTAACTAATTGAGAACTATAACAAATAATCATATTTTTGATGACTGTAATCATTATCTGGACTATAAAAGCTCACACATACGGAAAGAGCTCTTTTATTAATAAAGCCAGTGGCATTATTAAATCGAAGTGTCAAAAGCATAAATAATTTCAGATTTTTTACCAATAATGCAGTTTATTCATAAATATTCTCTATTTAGAAATCTTCAGTCTCCATACTTATACTATATAAATTTATCTTAAGTTAAAGTAAAGATCTCAAATTAAACTTTCACTTTTGTAAAAATAATAAAATATATTTATCTGCAAACAGCAACTAGCATACTAACAGTGCACACTTCTAATTAGATGGAGACAGCAACTTTATTACAGGAAAAAGGCCCTAAATCCACTACATTCTGTTATTTGAGCAAAATTTGTCTTGCCCAAGTATAGATATATTGTATAAGCAGCTATTGGGATGAAAATAAATCCGGTGAATGCTGCCTGCATGTAATTTTAAAACATTTTATTATCCAATAATCAGGAAGTATGCAGTTGTTCTTAGCTTTACTTCTCTGGTCTCTGAAAGTTGTGAAAAGCACTTATAAACTCATCTTGGTGAGTAATTATGATGCTCAAAATGCATAAGGTAAGTGAGGAATAACTCTGTTCCACTGCAAAATGTTTAAAATGAACTAGCTCTGTTTTTGACATTGACAGACTGTGAAAATCAAGTACAGCACCTTTAACCATGACCCTGCCAACCTGACACAAATGTGTGATCATAAGATACAACCAAGCACTACAAGTTCATCAGGCTGTGTTCATGTTCTAAAATTGAATGACGTCATAATTTCAGATGGAGGGCAGGGGTATATAACTCTATGGGACATTCACTGTTTTTGGAAGAAATATCCAAACTTATGATCCGCAAAGGTTGAACCGTATCTTAGTCTGCTCTACAAACTTGCCATATTAATCTTATGGCTCAAAGTCCTTTCAACTTTGAGATTGAATAATTACAACACTTTCTGATGATAGGTCAATAAATCTGCAATCTGACAGTTAAACAGCAAATTCCACCATAGAATTCTGAATAGTTCTCCAGCTGAATATTAAACTATGTATGTCTATTGCAAAATGTTCAGCAGTTACCATGATGACGCAATGCACTTATTAGTGAACACAAAAACTGAAACTGTAAACAGCAATTGTCTCCAGTTTCAGCTGAGACTACCCTTTCTGGTCAGATTGTGTAAAACTCAGATTAAAGTCTAATTTGAGTAAAAGGTTCAGACAGACCAGTCCCTCTAGTTAACTTCATCAGAGAGTATTGACATCAGTTGTAGAATGCTGTGATGTCACGTGAATGCAACCTATTGAAAGCACAAGCCTGGATAGCCTCCATTTCTGCTGCTCTCCTCTGAGGTGAGTCTGGATTATTACATCAGTCTGAGTGGACAAATCAAAGACAAATTGAGGCTAAACTACAGGAGGAAGTGGGTCCTTTTAGCTCTGAGTGAATTCGCTCTCTGCCTTTCATCGAAGGCATTTCCAACTCACAAATAGATTTTTAAACAAAAGGAAAAAGCTACTCAAACTTTGGTGCAGCAACTTTTTGACTGCTCTGGTTTGGTACTGTGTTAGTATGGTCACATCAGATTCACACACTTAAGACCTGGTTAAGTCCTGTTTAAGTTCCGGTTAGTATTATTATCATATTAGAAGTATACTTATAGTCCACATTTAGTCCTAGTTTAGGACTGGATTTATGTCCTCGACAAGACCTGAATAACAATGGTTTAAATCCTGTTGAAACCTGGTTTAGACCTGATGTAGTTTTGATTAAATCCTGGTTTAGTCTTGTTTTTGATCTGGTTTAGACCAGTTAGGCAGACCGACATGGTTAAGTCCTGGTTTGATCCTACTTTAGTTCTGGTCATAGAGGGGTATTTCTCTTCTAGCATATTAACTACTAACACATAACATATTTAGATCACCATGTTACCTTTTGTTGTTTTGAAAGTGACATATTCCTCTAAAACAATGTATTAACATGTTTTATAAGTTTCAATTTAGTGTTTGAGTCACCCCCCCTTTGCTCCCTGCATTAAGTCACTCCCCCTTCAGAGCGCGATCAAAACACAATCAGCGTGCATCCCCTAATGAAACTACTGCTCGAGAGAGATCGCTAAAATACTCAAACATGCATGGATGACATCTAAAACCTCATGTTTTTGATGAGGGAACAACGTTATAATATGCTAAAAAGCTAAAAAAAAAAAAAAAAAAACCCTGATCAGCTGGTGAAGTCCTGTTTAGACCTGATTTAGAAC
Organism: Periophthalmus magnuspinnatus; assembly: GCF_009829125.3. Classification (NCBI taxonomy): domain Eukaryota; kingdom Metazoa; phylum Chordata; class Actinopteri; order Gobiiformes; family Gobiidae; genus Periophthalmus; species Periophthalmus magnuspinnatus. Next base: position 29,818,132 of record NC_047146.1, on the reverse strand, counting down.
TTGTTTAGTCTTGTTTCACATCTAGTTAAGTTATATCAAAAGAAAATTCAAGTCTGTCAACTGGACAAAACGTCTTCACTCAAAAAACATTAGTCCAGTTAACAGAACAGAATTCTCTTTTGATAGGCATACTACATGGACGACTGAGGGATTACCAGACATATATTTAAGTCCTATAGTTCAGTCCTGGTTTAGACTTAATTTTGTTTTAGTCCTAGTTTCATCTTGTTTTAGTACTAGCTTAGTCTTGGTTTTTGAGGCTCATTGAAGATGTCGGCCATTTTGGATGCTGGTGGTGCATTTACCTTTGCAATAGAAAGTGAGAAAAAACAGCAGCAGGCCCGTGACCAGGTTCCCTAGAAACGTGACCACTCCACAGGTAATGCCTTCAGGGACCGGGTACACTGTCTCGATGAATAGCTCGAAGAAGATGGGAATGCTGCTGTTTATGAAGATCCCAATCAGAATGCAGGAGGTGTACAGGATCGCTGCAGAGGATACAGAAAGGAGAAGTTAGTAGAGCTGTAGTTGACCAAAAAGGGGGGCATCACAAAAGCTTTTAAAACTATTGCATATATTTATGTATCGGACATAAACTGCACGAGACTACACCTGCATGGGAATTCAAGCAAAAACTACTATTTATACAGAAAAAGTACGGGTAAACAATGTATTTATATAAAGAAAGATTAAATTCATGAATCATGAATCTAATCTCCCTTTTTACAAATACAATTTTAAATACCAAAATGTTCAGTTAACTCACTCATTAACCACTGTTTTCTGTTGTTGTCCCATATAAAAGCTAATAATAATAACTAATGACCTTTTGGTCACCCAAGAAAACATTGACCAACTAATAGAGTACAGACCTAAAGCCCTAGAAATTAGATTTTAAAGAGCACTAAGACTATTGCTTTGCCAATATGTTCCACAGTATGGCATTAACCTTATATATCTCCAAGAGGACAAGTATGTGACGCCCCAGTGCCAAGACAAGAAAATGTTGAATTTGGACACAACACAGTGGTTCAGTGAGTACAGACAGGTGTCTGCTCTGTGACCGACAGAAACACCACTGTAAACTTTGAGCAGAGGCAGAGAAAGCACCGGCTCATCTCCTGTCTCTCTCTGCAGGAAACTTTGGTCTCACCAAACTCACTCAAATCTGCTCAAAGCACAAACCTTCCTCTCCCCACAGAGATCTGTGCTGAGTCTCTCATTATGTCAGTAATTTACAGATAAACTCTGGTTTAGAACACCCCAACAGTATTTATTTTTTAAGACTGTCAAAAAGCTCTGTCCCCCTCTCACCTGGCCTTTCTTCAGTCTCACCTGTGCTCTCTGATAGGGGAGCACAGGTAGGGGATAGGGGGGATATATATATATAAGGCACAAAAGAAATAATCACGTGACTAATCAACAAAATGAAAAAAAATAATAGCTGACTAGACTGACGGTCATTAGATGCAGTTTTACACATTAGGTGTTAAACTGTCACATCTAAAAGCGGCCTGGGAAGGAGCAGATCAACTATCTGTAATTACATTGGTCGACTGACCTCCGTTGTATTCTCATGTAACAACACAAGATGCTATCTATGTTAATGCTGTCTGATGGTGTGCCAGCTTTAGCCTGACAGAAGAAGACCAGAGAGGATAAACAAAGGCCAGGTGACGGAGGGGGGAGGGGGGAACAGGTTTCACATCTGCCATCTACTACAAAGTTTAACTATAGAAAGAGTTTATAAAATCAAACACAATGTCCAACTTGAGCCTTGATTGTAACCAAGTGTTAAATGATCAAACTTATTGTGCATTCATTTTGATTTATGCCTCTCTCCCACAGCCACATTTGTCCTGGACCGCTCAAAAAAGATTTATGACAAAGCCTCCACCTCAAATAACATTCCATTTCATAAACTTTGCTCCTGAGGCTGCAATTTAACCGAAACAAAAGAGAAATGGTTTGGACGGAGGGAAAATTGCCAGTTTTGAAACAACAAAAACAGTGTTACAGCCCCTCCAGTGCTCACAGACGACTTCCGAGTGTAGAAGTAGCACCGGGGACATTTTATTTGTCTGAAGATTTGGGAAGCAAACATAATTTTAGATAAACATGAAAAAGGAAATAATGCATCGACGTAGCACTGTGTAGTCTTCAGAAGGTGAACATTGACAGAGTAAAATTGTTTGTGCTTTTTGTGGTGCAGAAAACAATAAACAGTAAAACAGGTTCTATGACAAAATAATCATGTTTTTACCTCATATATTGATGGATTTCAACTTTATCTTTTTGTTCTAACTGAATCATAATATAAAGTATGGCTTGTAATAAAAACATTCATGAACATAGACAACATAGATACTTTTAGACAGTGCCATTTAAAAGGGACATGTTGGTTAAACCTTGAGTTTTTAATGATGGTGATCTCTCATCATTAACTCAAAGTTGTATTTTGAATGATTTATCCTGCATCCAAGGCTTTAGTCTCCATTTTCTCTGCCCACAACTCCATATTTACTTATAATTATTAAAATTAAATTCAGACTGTGGCTCATGCATATAGGGTTCAACATTTTTCCATAATAATTTTTCAACAATAAAATCATGTAAATAAAAATCTGCTGTTTTTTACGATGAAATACTACTATGAAGAGGTGAGACCCATCAGCTGTTTTGAGCAGGACCTGTTTTGTATTACTGAGCCATTTTAGATCAATATGGAGGTACAAAATTAACAATAATACAGTGGTCCCTGGTTTATCACGGGGGTTACGTTCTAAAAATAACCCGCAATAGGCGAAATCCGCGAAGTAGTCAGCTTTATTTCTTACAATTATTATAAATGTTTTAATGCACATTTATACACTGTAAAAAGCATATAGAATTGCACTGGAAAAATCTGTGAACTGCAATATAGTGAGGGACCACTGTATTATAGTTTTAAAAATATGTCTTTTTTAAACAACTAAAACATGGAATTGTACAAATGACATGGAGAAGTTTTATACTATACTGTAGAATATTCCAAAGAAAGCAAAGGAGACACACAGGTGATGTACGCTCCACCAGAAAAGTTACACAGTATAATTATTTATATTAATAGAAAAAAAAAATAATAGAACGCTGTTATTTCAGGTGTGACCATCTCTGTATCTGGTCATGATGAAACCCTGTGATTAAACATTGGCTGGGTGGTGTGCACAGCTGGTCCCATTTGGCTGAGGTCTACAGTTTGTGTGAATGAGACTCTGGGGCACATGCTCAGGTGAAGATATCCACTCTCTGTGTCACTCTGATCCGGGAGCAGATCGACCCCCGAACCAGCCCACATCATCAGGACTGTCCACTAAATCAGACCACAGAGTCTCATGTGTGCTGTGATAGGGGCTGCAGTATCCAGAGGACCAGAATGATGAAAAATTAGGACTGATGGCAAAGCAATGAACAATTCAAAACAAAATATTGTATCTTTTGAATGGGAAATGTCCTCAAAATGTTGTATTCAAGTCTAATTTACATAGATTATGGCCTAAAGTTTATTTGTACATTTTATTCTATATTAGCCATAAATGTGCACATACTATGCAACTTTTCTGGTGGGGGTATTATCATTGTGTCCATATAGATGTTATTGATTTGCATGAAATGTTGCTGTATGGCATTACTGTCCTGTAACTTGGCCCAGTGCTGTCACCTGGAAATTGAAAGTTTTATGCCATACTGTACAACACTCCAGGCAAATTAATAAGTCTATCTTTTGCTAAACTGTTACACAATGGCTTTAAATATTTCATTGACAGCCAGCATATTGTAAAATTAGTCTATCCACATTATTCTGAAAGTTGCTGTGGGCGCCACCATTGTCATTCAGGTTGCATTATTTTGCATGAGGAAAATAAGTTCTATGGGACTACAGAGCCGTTTTAAAGCATCCCAGAGAATCAGTGCTATGTTGCCACAAATCAAAATCTTACTTTATTGCAGATTTTAGCAGCAAAATCTTTCTCAAATTCTCCATTGAAATGAATGGGATTCAAAAAGTGGGTGGGGTGGAATAATGTCCATATGATTATACAGTAGTCTCTATCTATGTTAATTTTGGACCCTTCTACCCATGCAAACCAATGACACATAATTACACGGTCTCCCTTGTTAATCTGACCTAATTAGAAAGCGAATGCTGGGTCACTTGTTCACGGGGCCCTGTGGTGCTGATCGGAGTGTCCTGGCAGCGAGGTAACAGCTTTGGATGGAGGAGACAGAGTTGTGGAGGAGGAGCCAGGTGGAGCAAGAGAACTGACCCAGAGCCAGGGACTGATTCTGGGCAGTGTCACAGAGCAGCAGCCTGGGAGCGCACAATGATGATGGATGATGAGAGCCGATATCATAAACTGAAACTACAGACTCCTGAACTTGGCTGGGGCAGAGTGAGGCTAAATGAGTCAATATTTAGAGGAGACTAGCTCCAGTACAGGCAGGAAATACAATGCAAATTGGTAGGTTTATGGTTGAAACAGAGTTTATGCAGGTTTCAACAAACCAAACAGTTTTTAAAGGTCCTATATTACACAAATGTGACTCTTGTGAGCTTTAAGCCATATTATAATGGTGTTACCTCAACAAAAATGTAGTTGTGATGTTATTGTGTGGTAGTTTTTTAGGTTAGGTTTTGTACTTAAGCAGAGACTGGCAATTCCAGGGCTAACATGATCCAAATGATCCTAGTGAAGATGTATGAAGTTTAAAAACACAGTGGACCACTTCCTCTATTGCTAGAAGACATCACAGGGAGGAACAGAGCATTTTCTGTCTGACAGAAGAACATCTTAAATAATCAAGGTTTGTGTGTTAAACATGTGTAAATGAAACAAAACACAACTACAGGTATGTTTTTGATGTGGAAACAACATTATAATATAAAGCAGAAAATAGCGTAATATGGGACCTTTAATACCACAATTCAGTATTTTTAATGCCATTACCAGAGGTAGAAAGACATTGAAGCTTTTATCTCGTCAAAGTTACCATTTTGTAAACACTGTTAAACTGCAGAATGATGAGAACCTATAGATAGTTATTATAATACAAAACATTTTTACAGCTTATTTCATTGCAATGTAAGAGACAGCTTTTCTGCTCCAAGCCTGAGCTTTGACAAGTGTGTCCCCCTACCTGACTCAGAGTGTATCTGAGCGCTCCGCCTGCACAGCATTTACATTTACAACAACAAAATTAACTTAATTGAATGTTAGCTAGCTTTGAAATGCTTTTAAGGCCTTAATTTCGGCAAAACCCATTTAATTACTTTTAATGCTATTTAAAGCCCAGCAGAAACCCTGTGAAACTGTTGTTCAGCCAGAGCTTATTACATGTAACATAATCGACGTGGTACATTATTGTATGTGAAGTTTTTTTTTTGCTAAATGCAATAAATTGATGTGAATTTTAGCGTGAGATATTGGTAAAACTGCCAATTTTTTGTAATATTCACAAGCATATATATATATATATATATATATATATATATATATATATATATATATATATATATATATATATATATATATATATTTTTTTTTTTTTTTTTTTTTTTTTTTTTCTGCAGAAATTTAGAACAGCTTTTTTCATATGGTGAATTAAATACAAATTTGTGATAGTGATAAAGTGATAGAAGGCCCTTGCAACCTTTGTTTTTCTTCTTTTACTATGGATTATACCTGGACGACTGAAGGATTACACAGAGATTTTATTTTATAGTCGACTAGTAACGAGTAGTCACTTAATCATTGCAGCCCTATTTTAGTGGCATTTTGATATATTTTCTCAATGTTTAGTTTTTCACAATAATAAAAATTTAAGGAATTTAATAGGGGCCTGCTAACTTTTTGTAGGCTGTAGGGCTGCAAAATGTATTGTAATAGAATAAAAATCACAATTTGAATGCAATTAGCAAATCACAAAGGCTGCAGTTTTTTATGTACCATAATTTCTTCCACAAACAACACAATCTCCTGTCTTATTCTGCATAAAAACCTTTCCTCCTCTAATCGTGTCATTGGTTTGCTTGAGCAATGTTGGTCGAACGCCATCTTGCTGCTAAATCCTATTCATCACTAATTTGTATTAGTGGTTAATAAAATGTTTGAAGTATTGGCTGTCAAATTTTACTTACCCATCTGTCCACCCTTGTCCTTCACTGGGCTAGTCCTAGTTTAGTCCAGCTCAGACCGTGTTTAGGCCTCCTTTAGTCCAATTAAGGTTTAAGGTATAGGATTAATCAAGCTCCAAAGCTCAGACTAAATCAAGTTAAAACCAGGGCTGAAACCTGATTCAGTCTCTGAGAGAGGGCCTCAGTATTTAAACATAAAAGCCAGTGAGCCCAATCCTGACTTATTTTTCTTCTTCCTGTTCTTCTCTGGCTTTTGCTGTTGGTTCATGACTGATCTCAGATAAGCATTTGCATCTCCATTGCTTTTCTTCAGCTGGAATAGAAGTTTGATAAAGCACTTAAAAATATGATTCTTTTGGATTGTCTCCTCCTCATTACCAAGTTCCTCAATGTTCCTGAATTCTTTGAGGAGTTTGAACATTCATCTTGAATCTTACTGAAGGCTCTTCAGTCTTTTTATTTTGTTTGTTGTGTAAATAATGTTTGTGAGGTTGGGTTTGACCTTACATTTCTTATTAGGCTATGTTTCTTGTACAAAGTTAGGTTTTTCAGTTTCATTTCCTTGAAACTGCTACATGAGCGAGAAGACTTTCCTCTGACCTTTTTAGAAGACTTTGGTGCATGAGACACCTTCTTGACTACATCTGAAGTCTTCTGCATCTCTTCAGTATTTGACTTCTCAGTCAGTTCTCCTTGGTCATTTGGGAGTTCTGTCTTATTTCCCTTCCCCCCGTTGTCCTTTCCCAACAGCTTTGATTATGAGGTCTGAGATGTTCTCCTGCTCCTTAACATCTCCAGCTTCATGGTCTTGTTCTGTCTGAACCACAGTCTTGTGTCTCATCTAAACCAAGCTGTACTTAGGACTGTCTCTCTCTCCCTCACACTTTCTTTTCCTTCTCTAGCTCCTCCACCTTCAGTTTCAGGAGCTGCTCTGTCTTCTGACCTTCGCTTTTCTTCTAACAAGGTCCTTTTCTCCTCCCACTGCATCTCCTACTGGTGGGCTGTGCGCTCTGCTAACCAGGCCTGCTCTTTGTCCAACCAGCCCTTCTACACTGCCTTTAAATTGGGAATCATTGAAGATAGGATTGCCTCCATTTCTTCTCTCTTAAGCCTTTTTGAATCTAAAGTTTTGTTCAAAATGTCGTTGCTAAACCTGCTAATCCAGCTCAGAAATGTGCATGTGCATTGGGTTAAAATATGACAAAGTTTATGAAAGATTTATATATATATGTTTTTTTTTTTTAAATTCACATTTTGTTGAAAAATCATGACCATGCCCGACATTTTCTTTAAAAGTCAATTGACAACCATTTATTGCACATGGGTTTTGTATATTTTGGCCAAGTTTGAAGTGTTTTTGATGAAAACTGTTAGAGGAGATGTCAAAAGATTACGATGAGTGATTTTATCGATCCCGGGTCAGATCCAATATGGACGACTTACTATAGGGTTTAGGGCGGGGCCATAATATAACTTTTACATATCCTGATGTGACCTATTTTTTATGCTATGTTATGAGTTTTATTTGTCTACAATGACATTTTTCTAGGCCAGACATCTTTCAATATTTTTTCTTGGGTCTTCTCTCTAAATTAGAGCTCACTGAACTGTAATTTAACTGTCTATACATTGTACATATTGTTTACTGCTCGATTTTTGCCATTTTTGCCCTCCTCCCACATTCATGCTTGGGCTCTAATAATAATAATGATGCACTGTTTTATACAGCGCTTTTCCAGATGCTCAAAGTCGAGTTACAATTTTGTGCCATCTTCATTCATGGTGGTAAGTTACTATTGTAGTCACAGCTGACCTGGGATAGACTGATGATAGAGAGGCTGCCAACACTCACAGTCTACATTCATACAAGGAAATGTGGTTGAAGCGCCTTGCCTAATCACACAACAACAGTTTGCCTGAACTGATGCTGTCTCACTGTGGGACATGGTATTCCCAGTGGTCTCCTATCCAAGTACTAAACAGGCTGGGCCCTGCTTAGCTTCAGAGATTAGACGAGACTGGGCATTGACAAGGAAGTTTGGCCTCCAACCTGAGGAAGAAGAAGTAGACTGCCAAGTACTACAGAGTTTACAATCGATAAACTTGGAAGCCAACAACACACAGTTGACTGATCTCATCTCAAAGATTACAATAATGATACAAAATACACGTGTAATTGTGGAGTACCTGCAGTGGAGGGTAGGTGAGTGTACTGGCTCAGACAGGTGAGAGTGAACCATGTTGAGGCCAGAGATGCTCCAGCCATCATCAGCACCAAGATCAGCTTCAGCATCCCCCGAATTGAGTCTGCAAACCTGCACACAACACAGAAACATTTATAACTAATAACTATGGAAAATATACTGATTGTTAGCTTTGAAATTGGTAGGAGGAGGTAAGGAGGGGGTTGAAAAAAGGAGAGAGGGCAAAATAGAGTTGAGTTTGTGTGAGAGAAAGAAGATTGGGAGGGCTACAAGCACAAAAGGGAGAGAAGAGAGAGACAAGGACTGAGAGAAAGGGAGAAAGAGATTGTAAATCCTGGTCCTCCTCTAAGTCCAGACCAGACCAAAGTCTTAAACACTCTGTATCAGTCCAATCTGAGGCTGTCATGCAGAGTGTAAGAGGCTTACTCTGCTCTGCTCCTCACACTACAGCCTCTGATAAAGAGCTTTGTCACTGATCGAGCTCATGAAGTTTGGATTAAAGCAGCGGTCACCTTTGAGTCATTATTCAAAAGGTCTGAGTCAAACTAGACCTGAATATTAGTTATTATGCAAAACTGTGATAATATACATAAGACTGAATGACTTTAGAAAAATGATCTGTAATTGTGATTACATTTGCAATAATTCTATCGGCAAGAGAGTATTATGTTATTGGCTTGCAGTAGTTATTGACTGCTATTACAGTATCGATGGCTACAGAGACTCTGTTCAAAGTTTACATTTTAAAAAGGGCAGATTATGTAAAATGGACTTTTATGAGATTTTAATGTTATAACAGTGGTCTCTCATCATAAGCTACTAGAGCTGCATGGATTCGTTGACATAATCTACAACATCGACTAGGACACCTTTACAGTCTTTAAATAATGTAGCAGATATGACAGGTACAGGAGCTGTCTGAACATCTGTGCTGTATTTCCACACAAAGCACAGCTGTACATGTGTGAGAACATTGGCAGAGAGCTCTGTGGAGGCACACATGCAGGTGCTGCTCACGCACACACACACACATGCACACACACACACGCACACACCATGGACTGCAGATGACAGGCTCATGGCACCACGCGCTGTACACAACACACTGAACGCAGTGCATCAGCTGTTCATTAATCACCCATCAGACACGATATGACTGTGTGGGGCTGAGTCTGACCATAACTGTAAATCTACTGCGCTATTGTAGCCTGCTGCTGTTGCATTTGAAATCATGAAGTTATAAAAGGTAATTTAATGAACCAATTAATCAAAGAATTAAATATATATATATATATATGTTTAATATATATATATATATATATATATATATATATATATATATATATATATATATATATATATATATGTTTAATATATATATATATATATATATATATATATATATATATATATATATATATATATATATATATATATATATATATATATATATGTTTAATATATATGTTTAGTTGCAGGCCCAAAGCTTATTCAGAGTCAAGTTTCAATTGATTCATGCATGTTTGAGTAATCCTACTGTGCTTGAGCCTTGTGTTCAGAAAATTTCATTTTTCACCTAAGCCCTCTCTTCACCCACTGCTCTGCACTCTGTGATTATAAAAACAAAAACTAAATCAGACTGGCCATTATATAGGGTTAAAAATGTCTGCTGCTTACTATCGTGAAATATCACTGTAGAAGTGGGACTTATCACTTTGCAGTTTTAAACAGGACGTCAATGGACCTGTCTCTGTTATTAAGCCATTTAGATCAATGTTGCAGTTTACAAGTATCACATACAAAAGCATAATATGTCTTCTTTAAAAGGGACAACAAGTCTTAAGATTTGGGAGGACTGAAATATAAACCGCTAAAGTACAAAAATCTCAAGGATTTCTGAATATATTTACACAAAACTCTTCACATTGCTAAAAATACAATAAAAAAAATACAAATTTTCTAGCATTAAACCACAGAGAAGGTTAGTATTGTACTTGAAGTGAACATTCAAATTCGCTGCTTAATAAATGGACTTTTTGAGGCTGCCATCGCAGGTTTAGTCAGTTCATTACCTCGAGTATCCAGAGACTGTACTTAATGATGCCTCACAGATGATGGAGATGGGGTGAGCACAAGCAGAAGAAGAATAAATTAAAAACACTGAGCTAAGGCCATTTTTGTATCTAATAACCAAGATGAGCTAAGAGTAAAAGTTTGTAGAATACGGGGGAAAGGAGCCATAGCTTTGGGGTGATGATGGGTCATGATGACTAGCTTTAATGAAGAAGAGAGAGGCAAGTGGTGATTTGAATAAAATAAATATTAAGGGAAATTCATGTCTTTTCTGAAAAACTAAAAATAAACGCCCGGGAGACACATAGACCGAATGTATTTCATGATTAAAAATAGGGATGCACAGACTCAAAATGAAGCTGGTAGTTCAACGTGCTTGTCTTTAAAAGTCCTGTACCTGATTTTTTTCATGTGTTTGAGCAAAATTTGCCAGATTACAGATATAGTGGTAAGCAGCTCTCAGTGTCAAAATAAGTCCTCTGTGTGCTGTCTGCATCGAATTATAAAGTGTTTTATTGTCCAATAATCAAGAAATGTATGTTACCATGCTAGTTGTTGTTAGCTTTACCATGACGTCAAAACTCCGCTCTGGTCTCTGAGAGTCGTGAAAAGTGCTTATAAACTATAAAACTGAAAAATAAGGGTGCTCGGAATGCATAAGGTAAGTGAGGATAAAATTTGGACCACTGCAAACCGTTTCAAATGAATTAGTTCTGTTTTTTTCAGTAAAAATCAGGTACAGTGATCCCATTAGCTGTAGCACAAAATGATTACTAAAACTAGAGCTGTGAAATTCATTTAATTAGAATCATGATTGAATCCATCACAGACCATTATTATTGGGTTGGGGTCTGAAGCTAATCCCATAAATGCATGTGGTTTACACAGATTAAACTTTGGAAAAGTATTTATATTTTTTACATTTTTGTCTTGTCTTGATTTTAGTTGTGTATTTATCAGAATACATATTATGCAAAATAGATTCATCATAGCTTTGGAGTTGTCTTTTGATTGATACATGCATGGTTTAGGTATTCTGTATTGTCCTGCATTTGGTGCTTGAGTGCTAAGAAAATGCCTGTTTCACCTACCCCCTATCTCTGCCCACTGCTCTCTACTTCGATTTTTTTTTTTTTACTGTGGATCATACACAAATGTTAAAAGAAACACCTCAGAGCTTGCTATGGTGAAATGCAACTATGTTGATAGCATGGCAAAGGACGAAGTTAAACTCTGTCAACTGGACAAATCGTTGTAAGAGTGAAGACGTTTCGCTGCCCATCCAAGCCGCTTATTCAATTCTGGTTAGATTGCTGGAGGCCACTGCCTTATCTATCTCCAAATTCGCCCCATAACTGCTAGCCTCGATGAGTTTCATTTGACTGGGGCACTATCAGTGACGTCACACTCACTCAGTCTATGGGCATAACATGTCTTCTTTAAAATGTTTGCCTTGTCATTGGACCTAGCTAGATACATTTTTTTTTGTTTAAAGAAAAAGAAATATTTAATCCACAACCATGTTCAAATACCATATACACCCATATACTATTTTTTACCAGATAATTAGCGCCCTTTACAATCCCAAGTACAGAAAAAGTCTCTCCACAGCTGTGTAAAGAATGAGCCCTTTGCCTTATTAAGACTGAACACACACGTCTGTGTACAATCAACATAATAATTCAGTGCTTTTGTTTACACACACTCTGCCCCTCCATTCATTAACATTGGAGTCTGCAGCAGCTCATTCTCCTGATTACCTCGTTCAGAAAATCCAGGACCAGCTCTGTCCCATCTGCATATATCACTCAGAGCACGGATGAATGGGCTCTTTGCTTTCTATAGCCCAAACACTTTTTCTTAACTCCATAAGGGTCTATATTCATCAATGGAGGAAGAGGAGTGGTGCTAGCATTAAGGCAAAAGGTATAACTCATTCAGGCCGATTTAGCCTATGGAATTAAGGGGAAGAAAAAGAGGATGTTAAAGGTGCACTATGTAACTTTTCTGGTTAAATGTCAGTGTAATTCCTCAGTCGTCCAGGTAAGATCCATAGCATAAGAAAAATTCAATTCCGTCAACTGGACAAAAGTTGAGTTTTACCACTCATCCAAGCGGTGCCTGGACAGAATAGTGACAAAAGTGATAGCCAGTATGCTCATAGATGTGAGAGCACCCATTACACGCCTGAACGGTTATGCAAAATATGACTCAGGCACAGTTCACACTTGTAGTAGTTTCAGTGTAGTTATTGCCTCTCTTCAGAGATATATATAAGGCAGAGTCCACCAGCAACCTGATGAAGCAGCCCATAGGACGAACACTCTAAAACTTTTGTCCAATTGACAGTTTTTATTTTGCTATTTGTATGGTTAAAGGTCTACATCCTGATTGTTATGGAGATGTTATTGCCTTGCCTGCATGTTCCACAGTATGACATTAAATATAAGTATTTAGCATTTTGTCAAGTTGTTATAGCTCAACATATCTTGAAAAACATGTATTGTAACTGAGCGGGGTTGATTGGCTCACAGGCTTGTCTCTAAGAAAATGGGTAAGTTTAATGCCATACTCTGGGACATTTTAAGCAAAGCATTATCATTTCCTGGAAGAAAAATAGCAGAGCCTCCACCAGAAAAGCTACATAGTACACCTTTAAAACCAAGTTGCTGAAAAAATAAATACGTTTAAGGAAGCTCTTGAAGATTGAATACAAATTTTTAAAGGTAGATGTTGAATTTTCATTTCCAATTTTGAAAACATGACCCATCGGTGTCCCCGGATTTGAGGTAAACATTTTCAAATTAAATATAGCTTTTACTAATAACAATTGTTAAGTTATTTAACCATTTTCAACTTCTAACATCTAACATCTCATTCTAAATGACAAAAACACTGGACATGCTGGACATGGTTATCCAATCAAAAAACAGATTCAGCTGCACATGGGGCTCTGGGGTTTCACATGATCCTGTACCAGTGTTTGCAAGTATTCATAAGAAATAACCTTAGCTTTCATTTTTTGTTTACTTTTTTAAATTCAATTGATTTTTAGTCATGCAATATAGATTTAGAAATTCAAGTTATATACTACAATGTTTTCTTATTCTCCAGAAAAAGGCGATACAGATAATTCATAATGCTGGGTACAGGGAACATACAAACCCTCTGTTTCTTAAGTCAAAAATAATCAAATTTGAAGATCTAATTAAATTCAAAACTCTACAAATTGTGTATAAAGCACGCTAGAATCTGCTCCCAAATAATATCCAAGGCATGTTTCAAATTAGAGATAATAAATACAATTTGAGGGGACAAATGAATCTTAGGAAACAGTGTGTTCGCACTACCCTAAAAAGTATGTTCATAACCCGACGTGGAGTTGATCTTTGGAATGAAGTGGAAGAAAGCTTAAAATGTAGTATCTCTCTAGTAAATTTCAAACGACTGAACCAGTTAAATATATTTAAAAACTATGCTACTAAAGAAGGATCATAGTAAAACTATGAATACTCATCAATGTCGTTGGTGGTAACAACTCTCTGTAATGTATTATCTACTGCCTCGATGTACTTTCTATTAACTACAGTTTAGCGAGTTTTTAATCTATGTAAACATTATGTACACACATTACATGCATGCACATGCACATCTGGTGTGTCTGTGCATGTGTATGGATGATACACACATACACTTTACATGCATACACATACACATGCACACGCACACACGGTGAAGGAATGTTATAGATAAATGCTAACTACAAATTTGGGAAAACGATGAATTGTGACCTAACTTTTCTGTACAACCTCTGCTACTGCGATCAACATCTGAATTGTGTGATTTAGTTAAATATGGGGGGTAAGCTCTCACAAGTATTATACTTCTGCTTACTCCTTTTGAGCATTGTGCAAAATTTGGATTTGGATGTACACTGTTTCTGTTTTTGTCTGAACTGGCAAAATGTATTTATTTTTTTATTTTTTATATTATGTCTGCTCAAATAAACAATATTCATTCATTCATTCATTCAATTATGATATAAAATCATAATTCTGATTTCTCTAAATTCGGTTTCAAACCAAGACCCAAGCAGATCACTATTTTTAAAGATTACTTTAGATTATATTTTCTAGACTATACGTCGCTCCAGAGTATAAATCGCACCAGCCAACAAATGCATAATAATGAAGAAAAAAAACATATATAAGTTGCACTGGACTAAAAGTCGCATTTTTGGGGGAAATTTATTTTACAAAACCAAGACTAAGAACAGACATTTTATCTTTAAAGGCAAGTTATAATAATAACAATAAGATAGAGAACAACACGCTAACGTAACACATTTACCGGCATATTTATTCAACTACATGAAGTATAAACAGAACTAAATACTTGTCTAGTATGTTAACGTAAGATATTAAGTTAAGCAGATAACTGAAGCATAAAAAATAAGCTAACAAGTTTATTCTGGATCTCACTCCAAATCACTAAATCCATTCAACATCCTTGAAGCGTCGCTTCTGCGTGGCTGTCATCAGGCTCAACAGAATACAATTTTCATTTAGGGGGAATTTTTGTTCAGTCTTTCTCAGATGTCTTTTAAATGACCATAATGTTAAAATTTTAAATGTAGTAGATACTGGTACACAAGCCTACAGTGCCCTCACGAGGTTGTCAGTGTGACAATAACACAGATGTGAAATTATATATTTTAATAATTTCACATATAAGTCGCATCTGCATATAAGTCACACCCCCGCCCAAACTATGAAAAAAAGTCCCACTTATAGTCTGGAAAATACGGTAAGTAAGATCCTCATTGAAAGTTGATTCACTGCCCTAATTACTGCTCAATTATGCGTCTTTAGATCCTGTTGAATAACATGGACCATATTTGCTGATAAATGCAGGTAACAAATCGGATTCGGCTCCAAACCAAGTGGTTACATTTACATTTTCACTGTAGTCAGCAGATCAGCACTCAGTAGATCCAAACATTTGCATAATATGTCCGTGCATCTTATAAACAGCATCTGAGCAGAAGGAAATGAGGTCCCCATTTAAACCAGGGTCAAAGGAGGAGCTGAGTCTGCAGTTTAACACCTGAGCGAGTTCAAATGAGCAGCACCAAGTCTAAATGAAGGTTATAAACTCTGGACTCTGGAGCTGTTAAGTGTGATGTCACTTCCGCGTCCATCAGCTCATTGAAAACAATGAACGACAACGACAACTGATCTCACGTTAAAAAGAGATTAGAGTCGTTTAAAGCTAACAAGGATATAAGCATGGATCTATGGTTAGAAGTGTGACAGAAAGTGTATGAGCTAAGAGAGCGTTAGTAGTGACCTTCAGTTGGTGAGCTGTACACACTGGTAATCCTATGTTATGGTAGATTATTACTACATTAATTACATATTCAATACAATTTGTGGTTAAACATACGTCGTTAAAAGGAAACTGTCTCTTGTGTAATGAATAAGGAACCAAAACAAAGCTAGAAATCAGCTGAGTTGGAGGACACATTGGAATTCTATGGTGGATTTTGCTGGTTAAGTATCAGATTGCAGATTTTGTTGACCTGGTTTATGATTTATATGTCTGTAATTACTGAGCCTATTCACATGAAACAAAAATGAACGTAGCTTTATAAAGTGAATCTATTCAAATTTTTCATTTTAGACCAATATAATCCTTAACTAAACACCAGTATGATGCATAATACAGGATATATAACACAAGAAGCAATATGATTTTTTTTTTTTCTTATTTATGACTTACTTTGCCATGGCGATTCCAAACACACATCCACCAATGACGGACCAGAACCCGATCCAACCGGCGTCCACCTGAAAACAAATAAATTATCTTGAAACTCAAAATGAAAGATACAATTTGCCTGCAAAAAAATGTACTAAAATGTTGTAGAGGGCGAAAGCAGCTCAGTGTTTGTCAACTGACTCAAACACTGGTGGTTTGAATCCCGCTCTCGACATAAACATTATTGGTTGAGCGGTCAGATCCACTTACACATAGGTTAGCGATCGTTGTGTCCTTGGGCAAGACACTTAACCCCCCTTGCCTCCAGTGTCTGCGTACACTGGTGTATGAATGTGTGTGTGTTCGGGTGAGAGGTCCCTTAAAGGTGAAAAAGCGCTATATAAAAATGTGACCATTTACCATTTAGACCTGTTTTGGCATTAACTTATCTATCTCCATGGCGACAAGCAAGTGACACTACCTGGACAAGTTACAGGTCAAATCTATGGAGCGGCAACCCTGCCCACAGTAAGAATGCATTGTTTTTTATTACATAATTTTAAGCTATATTCATACATGTAACTGAATAAATGCAAACTATGGAACATTCCAGGCAAAGCAATAACACATATCAAAACAAACCCTTTTTCACATCCTTCCTGTCTTCTGGAGGTCTGCTCATGGCTTTCAGCTTCCTATTGTAGGTGACATTTGGAGGACTTTTCACTATTCAAGACGCACGATATATTTTTCAAAATAAAATTGCACAAAACCACTCATCTGACTACAGCAGCATCTCCAAGTGCCAATGACAAAGTTTCATATCAGTCTCCTCTGGGCAATATTTCATCCAAAATTCAACCAAATATATTCAAGCAGACTCCCTCTCTCTCGATTCCTCCTCTCTCTCTCCCTTTCTTTCTCTTTCCCTCTTTATCTCTCTTTTTTCTCTCTCCATCTCTCTTTCCTCCCCTCTCTACCCTTTTCTCTCACCATCCCTCTCTATATCTCTCCCTCTTTCTTTCTCTTTCCGCTGGGATCTCTCTATCTCTTCCCCTCTCTCCACCTTTTTGCTCACGACCCCTTTCTTGTCTCTCTCTCCATCTCTTTCCCTCACACTCTCCAGCTTTCTTTGCCTCCGTCTTTGTCTTTCTTCCCTATCTCTTCCTCTCTCTTTCTTTGCCTGTTCATCTTTCTCTCCTTCTTTCCCGCTCTGCACTTCTGTCTGTCTTCCCTTTCTCTGTCTTTTCTTTCTCTCTCTTCCCTTGGTCTCCTTCCCTCTTTCCTTGCTTCTATCTTTTTCTCTCTCCCTTTCCTCCTCTTCTCTCGCTCTTCCCTCTATCTCCCACTCTTCTCTTCTTTCTTTCTCTGTCTCTCTCCGTCCCTCTCTCTTCCTTCTCTCCCTCTCTCTGCCTCTTTTTGCTCATCACCTATCTCTCATATCTTGCCATCTCGTTCCCTCATGCTCTCCATCTTTCTTTGCCTCTCTTTCTTCCCTTTCTCTCCCTCTCTCTTTGTCTGTTCATCTTTCTCTACTTCTTTCCTGCTTCTTTCCCCTTCCTCCGCTCTTCCCTGTCTCTCACTCCCCTCACTCTTTGCCTCTCTTTCTCACTCTCTTTTCTTTCTTTCTCTTCCCTCGGTCTCCTTCCCTCTTTCCTTGTCTGTCTTTCTCTATTTTCTCTCTTCTCTTCTTTCTGTCTTTTTCCATCTGTCTCTTCAGTCTTTCTCCATCTCTCTCTTTTCACTCTCTTTCCTCTCTCCCTCTCTTCTCTTCTTCCTCTTCCCATCTCTCTCACTCTTCTTTCTCTCTATTCTCTCTTCTCTTCTTTCTCTTTCCATCTCTCTTCATTCTTTCTCTCTCGGTTTTTTCTCCTTTCTTTCCCCATCTCTCTCTTTTCTCTCTCCCTCTCTTCTCTTGCTCCTCCCTCACTCTCCCTATCTACTTTCTCTGTCTCTCTCCTCTCTCTCTCTTTGCCTCCCTCTTCTTTCTCTCCCACGCTTCTCTTCTTTCTCTCCCCGTCTCTCTCTCTTCTCTTCCCTCTCTTCTCTCCCCCTCTCCTCTTCCCTCCTCTCTTCCCTTCTTCTGTTCCCTCTCTCTTTCCTCTCTTTCCCTTCTTTCTCTCATGTTCTTCTCTTCTTTCTCTCCCCGTCTCCCTCTCTCCTCTTCCCTCTCTCTCCCCTTCTTCTCTTCCCACTCTTACCTCTCTCCCCCTCTTCTCTTCCCTCTCTTCCCTCTCGTCTTCCCTCCCTCTCTCTTCCTCTTCTCTTCCCTCTCTCTTCCTCTCTTTGCGTCTCAAATAACCCTGTGCTTTCTGTTTAATCACACGGCGCTGTGGACTGTCAGAAAACCTCTCTAATGAAGAGGAGTGGACTATCACGGTTATTAAATGTAAAATGTATTGGGCTCCGTGTGAGACAAATGCCTGAAAAGCCCAACAGTCTGATCAGAAAGAGTGTCCGGAGGGGCTCTCAAAGTCAATCCTTCAAGATAAACCTCAGCCTGAAGCAAAGTAAATCCTTAAAAAAAAAAAAAAAAAAAATTGAAATATGCACATTTTATATGGGTGGAAAAGCAGTAACTGAAAAACAGTTAGCTAATGCTAGCTAGCTTGTGACTGTAATTTTATGTGTAAGAGACCTATTTAAATCTGCGCAACTGTTGTAGTTCCAACTAAGTCAAACAAAGCAGTGCCTACAGTTAGCATTACTGAATGTGGAATGTGGATGACATCTGCTGCAAAGTGTCAATATCAATAAAAGAAGTTACCAATAAAACTAGTGTGATTAAATATCAAAATAAAACTCAGATAGAAGGTGAAAGCATGATTTTTAGTTTTATTACTTTACTCTTAAACCTTGTGTTGAATACGGTGTGTTACAGACACTGAGGTAAACTTGTTTCTCAGTAAGGATGTGACATGTACATATTTTAAGATGTCTACAGTGGAACCTGCTACTTTGGTAACATGACACAGCTCTTCATCTTCAGGCTGAACAGAGGCCTTGTAATACATCTTTTTAGTGACCTATTCTACCTTCCTGTAAACAGCAAACAGTGGTCCATCGTTTATCGTTCTAAAATAGCCCTCAATAGGTGAAATCTGCAAAGTAGCCAGCTTTATTTTTAACAATTATTATATAAGGCTATAAAACCTCTCACCACACACTTACACTTTTCTCAGGCAGGCATCAACATTTTCTCACATTTCTCTCTTGTTTAAACATTGTCAAAGTTCAAACCTTCATATATTATATCCCTCTTCCTTAATGATCACTTTAAATTTGTTGTTAACGTGCCTCTTCTCCAGCAGTGTACACAAAGGCGCCTCTCCACGCAGCAAAACACTTAAGTCCAAAGCGTTTATGAAATTTGTCGGAGCAGACGTTTCATCGACATTGTGAGTTTTGTCGGGGAGAAAACTTGCAAACATACAGCACTTCAGAGTCACACTGCGATCCAACATTTATGTAAATTTGGCTGAACACATTCTGTACTGTACAGGAGACACGGCACGGAGGAGACTGATGGACAATGGTCTACAGTCCCTTAGCCGATCAGGACGCAGAACACTGCATGTTTATACGCTGTAAAAAAAAACAAAAAAACAGGCAAAATTGCATTAAAAAATCCGCGAAACAGCGAAACCACGAAAGATGAACCGTGATATAGCGAGGGACAACTGTATATCCATTTATGATCTTGTATGGACAGTACGTAAATAGGACCAGCCTTTTATAGACAGTACCTTTCTCGGGGTATAAGTACTGGATGGCTCCTTTGTAATGTATCTCACTCATGCATGTGCCTGCTGTCTGTAATTCAACTTTCAACTCTTTACCTTTACAATTACACAAGGAGAATGGATGTACTGCTTGGATTGGCCAGCAGCTTGGCTCCATGGAGATGATATTGCTTTACCTACGATGTTCTACAGTATGGCATTACATGTATCTATCTGAGGGGCTAGCGCTCACTCCTCAAACAAGAAAAAAAAAAAAGGGACTAAGAAGGTTTGCAAGTTCTCCCTGTGTCTGGGCACTCTATGTAAACAGCAGGACTAGCTCAAGATCTGGAGATGCAGCACCTGACAAGTTGCACCAGCAGCACTGAAAGAGGGTCAAATGCAGAGTAAAAATGCCCATATATGGATAATAAAGTGTATCTTAGTCTTTCTTTTATTCAGTTGTGTTGTGACAAAACATGAGTGGGGCCACAATAAATAAAGCACATAACAAATTACTGGAAAAAGATACAATCTGATCACTGACTATACAATATTACTCAATGATTCCTTGCACAGTTTTTTCTAAGTTACTACAAAGTAACCTCTGTAGGCCTGGTGTGTTTTCAGTATTTAGACAGCTCCACTCAAACTCCTCATCCTTGTTCACTGTAAAGCTTTAAATGAGGGTTTTTGACTGACAGAGACAAGAGTTAATTAGCTGCTGTATAATTCCTCTTCTCTGATCCTCAAACAGAACAGAGCCAGGCTTAATCATGTCTGTGGATGACACATGTCTATAATCCCAAAATGACACACGTTTTGGAGAGAATCGTTCACAAACTCCAGCTGCACATTTGACTCAAAACTCACTCTTCAGTAATACAGCTAGAATTACATTATATGAATTCACTCTGTTTAAGACATATAAGTATTTTAAAAGTGACATTGTTGTTGCGACCCTGCTTGTTTAGGGTCAGGGAAGTACCAAAAATCAGGATGGACAAATGGTACAGAAAGAAGTAATTTAATGAACAAGGTTGTAAAAAAAAAAAAAAAAAAAAAAGGGTAAACTAAACAAAAGGGATCTAAAATATTGAACCAAAAGGTAACGTGCAAGGTTTTTAAACAAAAATGTAACAAAGGCTAAGTTTAACTAAGAAACAAACTTTACAATAATGTAACAAAATCTTGATAAACACAGAGTCAGTACTGACAGTCGAGTGTCTCAACACAAAGAGTCACTTCCACATGAAATGACATGACAAAAGAGACACAATACATGTACAGAATGGCAGACTGGCCACACACAGGCCAGCAGCCTCCAACAGGTGTCATGCATCTTCTTAAATCGGAAGAGGCAGCTAAGGTGTAGCCCACGATTAGACAGGCTAGAAACCGTCCTCTAATCACAGCCAAGGGCTCACCCAGACAGAATTTCATGGGGAAAGTGGACAGATTCAGGGATACACACGAAACATTATGGACAAACACAAACAACGAAAAGAACTTAAGGCCTAGGGTCGTAACAAATGTACACTTTGTTTTCCAGTCGATAGCTTCACCTCCCAGGAAATGTTGATGATAATTGGAGGCACTGCTCCTTTTAAAGTTTTGTTACTCAACTTCGATTTTAATCTGAGTTTTGTTTTAACACAATCTGACCATAAAGGAATGACTTATCCGGAAGTACAACAGGTGAGCTGATTTTGTACTTTTGAACAAGTCCCTCTCAAATAACATTAGAGTCAAAAGCTAACTAGCATTAGCCAACAGTTTTTCAGTGACTATCAATGCTTGCATTAATCAGGCTCATAGAAATGTTGTTTACATAAAAGTCAAGAAATATACAAAATTTCTTTAAACACTTGCACAGGCTATGTTTGCTTATCTGCACATTGTGTCACGTCACCATGGTAACTAAGGATTTATATGGGACAACAGTAGAAAGGAGAAGATATTGGGTGCGGATTTGGGAGTGAATCCTGAGTTTAATCTATCTTTTTACATATAAATACATTTTTCCTAGTTCTACCTAATATATAACTTTTATGATTTTATGTTTTTTTAATGGTGAGATGCTGGGGAAGTAGGATACTAAAAGTTTTTATGACTTTTGTGAGAGAATAAAACTTGAACACGGGTGAGCAGTGGAGTTTTAGCGGGGAGATGTTTGAATGCTAAATGCTAATGCTAAATTGCAGTTGCACATTAAGGGAGGGATTAGTCTGCCTGACGAGAACTGAGGCACCCGTGTGATGCAGGGTCGCTATGGAGACGCTGAGAGCTCCAGACGGCAGGGCAACGTTTTCAATGGCAATAACTTTATCGATACAGGTAGAAAAATCACTTACAAGTAACAATTAAAATGATTACAGTTTAATTAGCTTTAATAAAACATGATAAAAAACTTAATCAGAACTGCAATACAAGTGGAGAACATTCAAACTCAGCTAAAGTCTTTTGAATATTCTAATCATTCTTTATTTTTTTGTTCAAAAATCTCCAAATAACATGTTATTCTGTGTTTTTTGCTACACTTCATGTTTAGCTTTGGGTCAAATGTCCACCAAGTTTCTGACAGCTTTAGCCAAATGAGGTCATAGCATTAGCCATGCGAATCACTGCCAATATTTTACTCCTGATAATTGGCGAGTCAAATACCTTAGAAAACTCCAATCTATCACCAAGGCCAATCTTGTCCGTATGATAGAAAACTCCCAACTTGGCCGTGGGGTTGGAAAAGTTTAAAAAATCCACAACTTTTTAAATTTAACGTGTTTGATCTGAGCATTGCCTGAAGCTATCCCGCTATCAATCACCGACCGAATGTCCCCTTCGAATTTGAACTATTTCATCAATCCATCAATCGCTTTAAAAATATCTAGAGGGTATTTGCTGCACCTGGGATATGACCTGTCCCAAAAATCTATAGATCACTAGAGTGGACTGGTCTGTCATCAATATTAAAGGAATTCCAAGATGGCTTCCTCTTTCGGGGCAGAAGTTTGTTTGGACAAAGATGGACCGTGAAAAAGAAAAAAAAATCCATATTATAAAGTGCAACCTCCCAGGGGACGTAGCCAAACGCCAAGAAAGTGCTGACAGAGAGATGGAAGGAGGGAGGGAGAGAAAGGTGAGAGAATAAAGAAGAGAAAAGAGAGGAAAAACAGGCCGAGACAGAGAAGGAGGGGGAGTTAGACAGGGAAAGGAGGGAGAAGGAAGGATGGAGGAAGAGAGACAGAGGGGTGGGGTAGGACAAAGGGGGGAGGAAGAGAAAGAGGTAGAGAAGGGGAGGGAGAAAAGAGAGGGAGAGGATGAAATGATAAGAGAAGAAAAAGAGCGAGAGAGGGCAGAGAGAAACAGAACAGAGGCGGAGAAAGAGAGGGTGAGGAAAGAGAGATGGGGAGGAAAGAGGGAGAGAGAAGAGAAATAGAGAGAGAAGGAGGAGGAGAGAGATGAAGAGAGAGGGGGAAGGAGAGAACGACAGAAAAGATAGAATGGGGAGAGAGAAAGAAAGGGAAGAGAGAGATAAGAGAGGAGAGAGAAGGGAAGGGAGAAAAGAGAGAGGGAGAGGAGTGAGGGACAAACGAAGAAAAAGAGAGGATAGAAAGAAACAAAACAGAGGTGAAGAAAGAAGAGGAAGAAGAGGGAGAGAAAAAATGGGGAATGAGAGACAAATAAAGGCAAGATAGAGAGAAGAGAGAAGGGGAGGGAGAAAAGAGAGGGAGAGGAGAGAAAGATAACAGAAGAAAAAGAGTGAGGGTAGAAAGAGAAACTGAACAGAAAGGTGGAGAAAGAGCGAGGGGGAGGAAAGAGGGAGAGAGAAGAGAAAGAGAGAAGAGAGATGAGGGGAGAGAGGGGGAAAGAGGGAGAAGAGAATGAGAGAAAATAGAGAATGGGGAGGGAGAAAGAAAGGGAAGAGGAGATAAGAGAGGAGAGTGAAAAGACAAGGGAAGGGAGAAAAGAGAGGGAGAGGAGTGAGGGACAAGAGATGAAAAAGAGAGAGGGTAGAGGAAAAAAGCACAGAGAGAGGTGGAAAAACAGAGAGGGGAAGAAAAGAGAGGTGGAGGAGAGAGAAATGATGAGAGAGGGGTGAAAAGGGAGAAGAGGAAGAGAGAAAAGAAGGAAAGAGAAGAAAAAGAGAAAAAAGGGAAGGGAGAGAGAGGAGAGAAGGGGAGGGAGAAAAGAGAGAGGAGAGAAAGATAACAGAAAAAACAAGAGAGAGGGTAGAGAGAAACAGAGCAGAGGTAAAGAAAGAGATGTGAGGAAAGAGGGAGAGAAGAGAAATAGAGAGAGAAGGAGGAGGAGGAGAAAAATGGGGGAAGAGGGAGAAGAGAACGAGAGAAAAGAGAGAATGGGGGAGAGAAAGAAAGGAAAGAGAAAGATAAGAGAGGCGAGAGAAGAAAGAAGGGGAGGGAGAAAAGAGAGGGAGAGGAGTGAGGGACAAAAGAAGAAAAAGAGAGAGAGGGTAGAGAGAAACAGAACAGAGAAAGGTGGAGAAAGGGAGAGGTAGAAGAAAGAGAGTCGAAGAAAGAGGGAGAAGAAGAAGAGACAGAGAAAAGAGACAAAGGGGGAGAAAAGGAAAAGGAAGAGAGATTGAGAGAAAGACAGAGAGAAAAGACCGGGAGAGAGAGAGGGAGGGAAGAGAGAGATGTGGAAGAAAGAGGGATGGAAGAAAAGAGTGAGAGGGGAGTTGAGAGGATTAAATGGGCTTCTGAATGCCTCTGGGTTGCAAGTGTCACAAGATTTGCTTTCTATACAAAAATATAATTGAATTCTGAGAGACTTTACTGCCCCTTCAAGAATACTTGAGCCCAGGAAGATTTAAGGAGGATTAAATCACAAAATAGAATAGAATTTTTGGACAATTAATAATCTTAAAGGTGTTGTACCTGATTTGTACTGTGTTAGCAATGTGAAAAACAGAACTAGTTCATTTTAAACAGTTTGCAGCAGTTCAAAGTTATTCCTCTCTTACCGTTTATAAGTACTTTTCACAACTTTCAGAGGACAGAGCGGAGTTTTGTCACGATAAAGATAACAACAACTGGCATGCTAACACACACTCCCTGATTCTCTGACAGTAAAGCGCTTTATAATTAGATGCAGACAGTACGTAGGAGACTTATTTTGACCTCAAGAGCTGCTTATTCAATATAAATATAATGAAGGTAAAACTAAATTTGATGAAGTACATGGGTGTACACGGGTACAGCAACAAAATGAGATTTAAAAGTAATCAATAGTCCAAAATGATAATGTAATTCACTTTAATGGTAATAAGAGTAATATATTGGGCAGTGTGGATGAAAAGGATCCGTCATTTTTATGGTGTCAGTTCCGCCTTTTATGGAAGACTTCATTCAGCCTTTAGACCAGATGAGTTCAACTTAAAAATCTAATTAAGATGTCTACCGCTGAGAATTACAAAGAGTAGGACGTTAAAGAAGACATGTTATGTTTTTTACCCTGTTTTTAATATTAAGTTATAACATTACAAAGGCTTAATAACAGAATCTGGTCAATTGATCTCATGCTCAAAACTGCTAGACCCCACTTTTTTATTTTCTCCATTGCAGTGGGCGGAGACAGGGAAGGGAGGTGAAAACAGTCATTTTTTCTAGGCACTTAAACCAAGAATGCATGGACAATATAGGGTTACTCAAAATACATGAATCAACTGAATTACAGCTTTGAATAAAATAATGACGCGTGAAAACTATTATAACACAGTTTAAAGCTCGTACAAGTTTATTTGGCATATTCCCTTCAAATTATTTTTATGCCAAATCTATTTTTAGTCCACCATCTTGCTCCTGTCATGTTTTTAACAGTTGTGTTGTGCAGTCTCTCTCCTCTTTTCTGCTCTGCGTCAGACAGAAAGCAGCATCTGTCCATCATGGCTGTTTTTCATCTAAAATGAGCGACAACTCCGAGGCCGGAGATCAAATGATTCCAGGTCGGATTCACTCTCGGGTAATGCATTTGTCAGCATTCCCTCCAAATTGCCACAAAACAATTTACTTTGTTTTTATGTGGGCAGCTGACACCTTGAGACACATGATTTTTACTGTTTTAAAAATGTGAAAAAAGAACTAGTTTTAAACTTTGCAGTGGTTCAAAGTTATTCATCACTTGCCTTATGCGTTTAACAGCGTATTGCTCAACTTTATAACCCAAGCGCAGTTTGGCTTTCACAGAAAAGCTAATAAAAACTAGTAAGCTAACCGGGCACTTCCTGAATATCAGATAAGAAAATGCTTCATAATTAGATGCAGACAGTACCCAGTGAACTTATTTTGACCTCAAGAGCTGCTTATACATTACATCTGGACTGAGGCAAGACAAAATTTGCACAAATACATGGAAAAATCTGATATTTTGCATTTAAGAATTTTGCATTTTTTTCAAGATATTACTTTAACAATACAATATATAATTGAATAAATGCAAAACAGATAGATCTAATGCTGTGAAACATTCCAGGGAAATCACTGACATTTCCAAGGAGACAAGAAGGTGCTGCATACCCCACCTGAAAGGTTACACAGTGCATCTTTAAAGCAGGCCTTTTGTGCTTGTGTCTGCTCTATAGTTATAATCTATAACACACATTGATAATTATGTTATAATTCATACAGCTGCGGTGCCCAGTGGGAGCTAACGTCGCTGTAAACGTCACCAGACTGGGATGTGTTCAAGGCTGCCACAGACAGTTTGGATGAGTACACAGACACTGTGACGTCATACATTCAGTTCTGTGAGGACAGCATCGTTCCATCATGCACCAGGGTGACTTTTAACAACGACAAACCCTGGTTCACACCCAGACTGAGACATCTGAGGAGGGAAAAGGAGATGGCTTTCAGGGCAGAAGATCGTGAAGGCTACAGGCGTTGCAAGTATGCTTTTAGCAAAGAGGTGGAAAAGGCTAAAGCAAAGTACAATACACGTCCGGAGCAACATTTCTCCACCAACGACTCTGCTTCTGTCTGGAGAGGGCTTAGGCAAATCACCAACTGCAGGCCCAAAGCCCCTCCTGCCATGGACAACAAACAACTAGCAGAAAAGTTAAACAGCTTTTATGCAAGGTTTGAAGTTTCACACCCCTCCCCCTCATCCCTCACCATCATGGACATTACCTCCAAACCCACCTTGGACACCCCTCCTCCCCCACTGCCCTCACAGTTTTGGAGCAGGACGTGACTAAGCTTTTCAGGAAGCAGAATCCCCGTAAGGCCGCGGGCCCAGATGGTGTCTCTCCTTCCACCCTTAGACACTGTGCTGAGGAACTGGCTCCTGTCTTCATGGACATTCTTAACACCTCCCTGGAGTCATGTCACGTGCCAGCCTGCTTCAAGCTGTCCACCATCGTGCCCGTCCCCAAGAAGCCCAGGATCACTGGACTTAATGACTACAGAACTGTGGCGCTGACGTCCGTAGTCATGAAGTCATTTGAGCGCCTGGTCCTGCACCACCTCAAGTCCTTCACCTCCCCCCTCCTGGACCCTCTGCAGTTTGCCTACAGAGCCAATCGTTCTATAAACAACGCCATTAACCTGGCCCTTCACTTCATCCTCCAGCATCTGGACTCCCTGGGCACCTACACCAGGATCCTGTTTGTGGACTTCAGCTCTGCGTTCAACACCATCCTCCCTGCTCTGCTCCAGGACAAGCTCGCTCAGCTCAATGTGCCTGACTCCACCTGCAGGTGGATCACTGACTTCCTGACGGACAGGAGGCAGTGCATACGGCTGGGGAAGAATGTCTCCGACACTCGGACTATCAGCGCAGGATCTCCACAGGGCTGTGTACTTTCTCCCCTGCTCTTCTCCCTGTACACCAACTGCTGCACCTCCAGCCACGACTCCGTCAAACTGGTTAAGTTTGAGGATGACACCACCCTCATTGGACTCATCTCGGACGGCGATGAGTCTACCTACAGGAGGGAGGTGGACCGGCTGGTGTCCTGGTGCAGCAGCAACAACCTGGAGCTTAACGCCCAGAAGACAGTCGAGATGATTGTGGACTTCAGGAAAGTCACAGCCCCCCTGCCTCCCCTCACCCTGACGCTCTGCTGAGAAGGTGATTGGCTGCAGCCTTCCATCGCTACAGGACCTGTATGTCTCCAGGACTCGGGGGCGAGCAGGCCGTATAGCAGCTGACACCTCTCACCCTGGACATGGACTATTCGAGCCACTTCCCTCTGGCAGGAGGCTACGGTCCATTGGGACCAGAACCTCTTGTCATAAGAACAGTTTCTTCCCCTCTGCCATTTGTCTCATGAACACTTTATAATATTTGCACAAAACTGGATGCTTTATAACAGCGGTCACTTTAATAAGTCATGTTTGCACTGTTGTTCTGATGCTGCTGTTGTATATATTTTCTACCTTTAAGTATTTGATTTGATTTTTAAGCATATCTTTTTTTTACTTCGTGCATGCCCTTATTTGTATTTATTCAGTGTGTTTTATGTTGCACTTTATCACCAAAATAAGTTCCTAGTTTGTGAACTGTGTTCACTGTGTTCACAAACAATGGAACTGTGTTCACAAACAATGGCAATAAAAGGATTCTGATTCTGATCTGATCACAACAAAGAGTTGGCACCTCCGATGGATAACGGCAGATCATGCTAGCGAGCCGCAGATTTTTTTTTTCATTCATACCAAAATTACTACACAATGCTGCCGAATCCTACTGTATCACAGATTACGAAAATAAAACTGGAGAGCGAAGTAAGTATGTCACAGTGGACGTATGCCATGTCGGTGAAAACGGAGATTGATTGGTAATATGGCTTCTTGAAAATAAGTGAATAAAGACTGCTCAAACATGCACGAATCACTACTGATTTGTGTGATTCTAATGTCTTTCTTATTCTGTAAAGCATCTTGTGTACGAATTGTGCTATACAAATAAACTTGCCTTGCCTTGCCACTACTAATACAAGTATGGTGAGGGGAAACAACATGGTTAAAAGCTCAAAAAAGTTGATTTTGTATAACAGGTTTGCTTTAACTTACAAGCAAATAGCCAATTTTCAGTCCTACATTCTCCATCACATATTTGCAATGTCATTTCTCTTTCTGAATAAACTATGGCACCTAAACATAAACAGGACTGCGCAATGTTGAAAGCCGCCCAAGGAACCAATTATAAAAAATTAAAACAGGACCAACCACTCTGCCGCTTTTTCCCACCTGCACGCGAAGAACAAATTAAAGGGGTACAGGCATTAATTGGGAAACGCTAAATTAGTCTCTCGCTATCCGGGTGCGTTTATAGCCCGCGGTGGTGAGTGAATATTTTAATAACCTTTTCCCAAATTGGAGAAATAGGCAGCAAAACATTTAAAAGTAAAAGAAGGACAGATAGGATAGAGCGGGAATGGTAGTACCTCAAAGCTAAACCAGAGAAAACAATTACAACAGCCATTGACAGAATACAACAGGTCTAATAAGAAATGAGTTCGATTTAGTTTGGACATGCTACACCAAAGCTATGTTTTGGATAAAAGCTAAAACCTAAATCTAGGCTAAACCAGGACAATAAAAATACGGGGACTAAATGAAGACCAAACCAGGACTAAACTGTATACAAAAACATTTCTGGTGGAAAGTCTGTCACGTGAGCATACACAGCCTAACAGGACCTACAGTTATTGCTGGGTTTTAGATGAATTCACAACATTCTATAGGCCAATAATATTTAATACAGATGGGGGCAGTGAAAATGAATATAGTTAAAATGCGGATTCTTGTTGTAATACAGTGAGTTTTTTGGTTTAGTCAATAATTCAAATGATCAGCTTCAACTGCTGTGCATTTACCTTTTAGATATTAGAATTTGAAGACCACCAATGGAACTAAAATGCTGATCAAATGGTACTAAACCAAGACTAAAGTAGGATAATATAGGACTATTACCAATTTTCAGAAATTTTGGTGTTTGTGAAATTTAATGAGCTGAGACAAAAAAGAACTTCCTAGAATAAACTTGACATTGTTCATTATAGCTTTAGAGTGGTCTTAATCTATAACAGAATTATAAGACCAACAACCTATGGTCTAAATGTGTGTTTTCATTATTGCCGTTATTGCTATAAACAGACTGTATAAAGCTCAACAAGGCATTTATAGGGATGAATTTGGAGCCGAGTTCCAGATTTGAAATTCCGACCACGAGTATCATAGCAACCAAACAGCCAATCGGAGCGACGTTGTTGAAGGCCTGCAGCGCTGGTTTAGCAGAGAGAGGGCAAAATTGGTATCGAGTAGTGGTTGGTATCAGAGTTTGACATTTTTGTATTGTGACAGCAAATTTTTTTCTTCCCCAAAAGTCTAAGATGCTGAATATGCACAATAGAAAATCAGTATTCACAAAGGACAAAATGCTGCCTCTTGATGTCAAAGTCACATTGTGTTTAATATCTGCTGTAGTTTTCTGTTCTCTTGCCACTTTGATTCCACTGCTGCATAGTTTGTGAACTGCCAAACCCAAAGTTCTACCTCTTGTTAGCAATCCAACCTCCCACGCCTTAAGTTTTGATTTATATTCGTGCAACCGGAAAACCACAACTCAAATTCAGATTTCATTATATTCAACAGGATATGTGAGGCTTACTAAAAGAGAAGGAAGTAACAAATTGTTTTTTGGAAGCTGTATTCGTGTATTTCCAATCAAGATCAAAAGGTAATTCAGGACAATCAGGACTTGACAACCCCCAGATCTGACCCAAGATAAATCAAAACTAAACTGGGACTAAATGAGGTCTAAACCGGGTTTTAAGTGTGACCAAACTAGGGCTAATTCATGAATTAACAAGAGTTGTATAGGGACTACACCTGGTCTTAACTGGTTTTAAAGACCCCCCCCACTACTACTACTACTACTACTACTACTACTACTACTACTACTACTACTACTACTACTACTACTACTACTACTACTACTACTACTACTACTACTACTACTACTACTACTACTACTACTACTACTACTACTACTACTACTACTACTACTACTACTACTACTACTACTACTACTACTACTACTACTACTACCACTACTACTACCACCACCACCACCACCACCACCACCACCACCACCACCACCACCACTACTACATGAATTATTCACTATTTTCAGTCCAAACCAAGGCATAAGGTACACCATGAAACTTTTGTGGTGCCGGGTCAGCCACATGCTTGTCTCCAAAAATATATTATTGCTTTGTCTGTAATGTTCCACAGTAGGGCATTACACAAATGTATCTTTTTGTTATTGTTACAGAAACACCTTGAAAAGCGTGCATTCTAACTGTGTGAGTGGGTTTGCCCTTCCACAGATCTGACCGGTGGCATTACTTACTTGTCTCCACACAGATGGATAAGTTTAACGCCACACTGCTGGCCAACATAAAAGTTACGCAGTGCACCTTTACTGGTGGCTTTCAGATTTTAGTTCCCAAATGTGGGGCAAGAGCCAGATTTCCATATTGATTACATTATGCTTTGCCAAAAAATATCCAATATGTAAATTGAACCTGATCATTTCTATTAGTGACTCTAGAACTCACAATTTAACAACAAAGTACTTGATTTGAACAGTATTCATTTTATCTGTCCTCATCTGTGTTAAATGTAATTGGCCTATAGAACATTTTGATGTCATCTGAAACCCAGCAATTTCACAACAAAAGGAAGATAGACTTACAACAATACAAGGCCAACATTAGGACTAAACCTTGACTAATCCAGAACCAACCAGAACTAAACCAGGTCTAAACAAGCACAAGAAAATCTATTACAAATTTGCCTCACACATTTAGCTTCCATTATATTCACCCACGTCTGTACCCTTGTTAGGTACGGACATCAACCCACCCTCAGCGAACATCCTAACCTTGTGCGTTTGTCAGAACACAAATGTGATTTTGGCAAAACAACATCTGCGGCGCTTTTAACTTGTCACTTGTAAACTGTGCCACCTTATTTTGTGAAGTAAACAACTCACAACAGAAGGTGCAGTGTCAAATTCAATCGTTTTTCTTTAGCTAATCAAAGCCATGGCATTTCACCGGAGCATTTGCACAGAAACAGACATTATCCTGCTAATCAAGATCACCTTTAAGTGTTCAAAGTGTGCTTAATGACAGGATTAAATGTAGCGAGATGAGTTGAATGCATTTGTAGTTATTTTAGTTACCGTAGTTTCCAAGGTTAAAAATAATGCATTTTAAAGCTAATTTTGTAGATTACATATTTTTGATATGTCATGGTGGGGGGTATTTACTCTTTGTACAAAAACAGAGTAAAATTATGGTAATCCTGTTAACCTTCTAAAAAGCATGAATAATAGTACAATATGAGGCATCTAGGAATAATCAAGGGACTTAAAGGCTGAAGGTGCACTATGTAACCTTTCTAATGGAGGGCCTGCCACCTGCTTTGTCTTTACAGCTCAAAAATACTTTAAAAAAATATTGATTCCTATCATAGACTGTATATATAAGTGGACATAGCTAACCCGCTAGCTGCCACCAAAGAGAGTGAGCATAGGCGCGTTTCCGGCTCCATCAACTCTGTACGGGAAGGGGCGTTACCTTCAACAGCCTGGCTCCGGATTGTCTCGTTGGTTGCTATGATACTTGCGGCTGGAATGCCAAATATGGAACTTGGCTCCAAATTCACCCCTGTAATTGCTAGGCTCAATGAGCTTCATTTGGCTGAAGCTAAACACTAGGAGTGGCGTCACACTCCCTTAGTCCACTTCTTCATACAGTCGATGGTTCCTAGAGTGAGCAGGTTTTTTTCTCAATTCATGGGTTTCAAGCTATGGCAGGCTTCTCCATGGTCATAGCAATTAAGCAATTCAGGTCAGGTCAAATCAGAGGAGTGCCTTTAAGAAAATGCCTTGCAAGGAGGAATAACAGCTTTTTTTCTTGCAAAGGAAAACAAACAATAATAGTTGTAGTTTGCATGCTTTCAAAATTTTGGTAAATATTTGTTTAAAATTATTACAATGAAATTCCTTTCTTCCATTATAACCACATAAATACACAACCTCATATGTGACAGTGTATTCAGACCCATTTCTATTCATGGGTTTCTGGCATAATGATTCCTTCCTGATTGGAAGGATTTGGCAACAGTCTCTTGACCTAGTAATAACAAAATTCAATTCAAAGTATTATATCTTTTGAATGGGAAAAGATCATTAAAAATCCTTCAAATCAGGAAGTAATCATTTGCCTGAAACCCATGAATATAAGCTTAAGGTTCACTAATATTCCTTGCTTGGACCACTTTTGATACATACAGACCAATACAGACCGAAACAACCAACAATATCTGCTTTAAACCAGGACTATACCAGGACTGAACAATGACTAGACCAGGACTAGATCAGGACTAGACCAGGACTAAACCAGGACTAAACCAGGACTAGACCAGGACTAGACCAGGCCCTCTAATAGGTACTGACCACTACAGTTTTGGGGATGCTACGATCCTCCTGCCTGCTTCACCTTAGAGACAAAATATTTTCTTATCGTTGTTATTCACTTCACATGGCAGTGGTTGTAATCTCATGACTGCTGGCGTATAACTATATAAAATGTACTCTTTGGTGTTTCAGTGGGCTTACCTGGCTGACTTTTGCAGGGGTAAGGACCATGTCCAACACTCCAGCCCAGCCTGCACTCACTCCTGTGGGCACTGCATAGGCCAACGCAATCATCAGGAACCGGAAGTTACTGAAAGCAAAAGAAAAATAGAGCGTTTTTAGTACATTCTTCTTTAGAACTTTCTTCCTGAAGATGTGAGACAGGCCTCTACTTTGACAATCCAGGCTCAAAACAGTTCTGTTTATCTGTGCATATGACTGAAAGTTGTTGTTTTTTTGTTAAATTCTGCACTCTTCTGTTTTAATGTTCATTTTCTGATGATTATTTGTGATTATTTATGTTTTGATTTGTGTGATTTTGATGTCCTTCTTATTCTGTAAAGCACTTTGAATTACCTTGTGTAAAAATTGTGCTGTACAAATAAACTTGCCTTGCCTTAGTAAATAAGGTCGTGTGTGTGTTAGCAGAAAAATTTGAGAAAGACAAGCACTGCAAAAAATAATGAGTCTGTTCAAAGTTCACATGTTAAACACGTCCAGAAGACGTGACAAAAAGATTAAAATATAAACTGACAAACTAATACAAGAAACACACTTCAGTACATGTTTGTACAGATCGAACCAGTGGGTTTGTTAGGGAAATTATGGTACTTAAAAAGTTGCAGCTTTTGTGATTTGCTAATTGCATCTATTCATCGAATCAAATAACTTAATTTTTCTAAGCAAAGGTTTATCATGAAATCAAGAGATAGACCGGACTGGATCTGGTACAGTTGACTTAAGACCAAAGAAACTCTTGCATAGGAAAAGACCAAAGGGGACAGAGGAAATGGAGGGAAAGGCAAGACTTTTAAGTTTAAAGTTGGGTAATTCATTCAAAATTCTCCTCTTGTCTATCGCTCAAACTTTGCATCCTTGCCGTAGCCTGCGTCCATGTTTTATTTATTTCACGTTTATTTTCATCAAGGAATTCTGCCTTGAACAGCTTGGCACTGTCTAAGTTTGATGATGAGTTGGAGAAGTCTTTCCCTTGTGTTCAATGGGGGTTGGACAAGTGCCATAAGGTTTACAGGCAGAGACATGAGTCCTATTATATCACACACATATGTGCACATACAGTACATCTATACTGGGAGCTGGCTACTGTCCCAGCCCCTATCAGAGCAGTAGATCGATTTGAAACCAGTCCACGGACACAGAGATCAGCAAGACTACAGCCAAGTCTCAAAGAAGTAGCACTAGGGGTGGAAGCGCAGACCTGCACCTGATTTTTTCCCATGTATTTAACGAAAACTTGTCTTGCCCCAGTGCGGACATATTGTATAAGCAGCTCTTGAGGTCAAAATCTGTCCACTGCACGCAGTATACATCTAATTAGAAAGAATTTTGCTGTCCGATAATCAGGAAGTGTAAATTAGCGTGCTGGTTGTTAGATTTAACATCTATCAATCTGCTACCACCACTCGCTGCATGTCATGGCTATATCTTAGCACATCTGTAATAAGCTAGCACAGTCCCTCTCCTTATTTCTGTATTCCCCATACAACCTTAAACCTGCAAGACCATCTTATAGAAAAACAGGAACAGTGGTGAAAATAATGGTTGTTTATCATGTTATGTGCAAATCCAGGAACACAGAGATAAAGCGCTTCATTCCCGCATGAGGAAAACTGCTCCAGGCTAATGCTACTCTCCTCCAGGCACTAATGCTCTTTGTATGTTTATTTTTAGTCACTTTTGTACAAACCCACTGGAAACCTACATTGCAGAAATCTATATTAGCTTTAGTGGGAATTACTTGAAATTATGTAAATTAGAGTCATTTCAGAAGTTGATTTTACTAAATGTATTCAGTTAGACAAAATAAAATAGAGGCTGTGAAGTGAAAACCATTTCAGGGGACTTCACCGGGAAGATCAGTGAGAAAAGGCCAAGTATTTGCAGCGCTGTTGACAACGCAAAGGGTGACTACCTTGAGGATTTGAATCGAAAATATATATATTTTTAAAAAGTTAAAGAAAAACATCAATAACTATTATTTATATTTATATTGTAGCTCCTCAAAGTGGCAATCCTTTCATTTGTCGACACTGCTTCAAACCTTTGGCCTTCTGTCAGTGATCTGAATGATGAAGTCTCCTAAAATGGTTTTCACTTCACAGATGTGCCTTGTCAGGATTCATTAGTGGAATGCAAAGAGTGTGAGAGTATTTGACTCTAAAATACAAAAGATGTTTCTTATTGTACACTTTTGTTTACTACATTCCATATGTGTTCAATCATAGTTATGATGCCTTCAGTCAGAATCCACAATGTCATGAAAAAAACTACTGCTAAATACTGATAATGGAGAGACAAATATGAACTGCTAAACTAAGAAGTTCCCATGCAGTTCCATACATGTTTGTGGAGGTCTAAACAGGGTTAGCAGGTTATACTTAATAATACATTCATTGTTTTCAGCAGACAGTGATGTTATGTTGTTCTGAAATCAAATCCCTTCTTTGTGTGTATGCATTTTTACACTTGAATCTGACCTCAGTGGAGCCGGTGGTGGCCTTCCAATCAACACCATGCCGTTTACAATCAACATGGTCGCCAGCGCTAATCACCTCTGAGCTAACAGATTGATGTACTCCAATCAATGCTAGCTCCACCGTGCTAACAATGTGATTAGGTTACAATACACAACAAAGGAGGAGGAGATTCATGCATTATTACTGTTGTTTGCAGACTAGAGGTGTCGCTGTGTCAATTTTTGTGTTGAGAGAAGAAAAACAGATTATTTACATCTTGAAAGAGAAATTGAATACTGAGCAGTGAATCTAATCATGTGTCATGCAACCAGCTTTGGAGCACAAACTTTCACAATTTTTTTGGTGTATCTACCACAGAGCATTATGGGTGTTTTTCAAAAAAGTTTAAATATTTCCATTGTTACTGTGAGGAGGGTCACCTCTCCACAGATCTGACCTGTAATTTGGTCCGGCGGTGCCGTTTGCTCATCTCCATGTACATGGCCAAATTTAAAGCCATACTGTGTAACACTGGCTACACAGTGTGGTCCCAATGCACCATCCGTGAGCATTCTCTGTGTTTTCATGTGTGTCCTGTTATCCTGCTTTGAATTCTGCTCCAAGTAGTCTGTAGCCTGCCCAAGACTCAGCAGCACTAGTTACTGTTGAAAGTTTACCCTGAGTTTACCCACATTTTAATTTAAATAGCCTATTAAACTGGATAAATAAATACTCAAATGAACGGCCCCGGTTTAACAATAAATAATGAATTATGCGTTCCCAATCAGTTGTTCACAGCATTACGCATTACTCAATGGCTATCTGTATCCACTGAACCATATCTATATCTGTCCTCTTCTGGTCAGGAGTCATCTTGGTTGCCTTTGTCTCTTTGTACGTGTATTGGCACAATCGTTGAGCTGATTAGCGCACTTGGTGCAGACTGTGGTTAAATCTTTGCATGATGTCCTGAGAGGACAAGGTTAGTGCACGTCAGGATAATGTCTGAAGATGAAAATAGCTTTAGTGAATGGACAGTGAAGGTAAAGCACACGCCTGGAATGAACTTGAGAGCTGTGAAGTGCAGATACCCCCCCCCCCCCCCACACCACCAGCACCTTCCCTCCCCCCTCTCCCTCCCCTCTCCTTGCTTACAAACACTGAGGAGCTTTGAGCTGCTGTGGGTCAATGGATTTTAAGTTGAAATCATGCCCTGCCTGTAAGACAATGGCAAATCTGGTAAAAATTCAAAATTGTAACCTGTCATTTAGGTTGGAATAATGTGTTATAATTAAAGAATGAAGCATGATATCTGAATATATACATGTCTAGTTGTATTGTATATTCATTTCTGGAGGACATTCATTGGAGTTAGCCTGGGAAAGAATATGTTTTTGTTCTATTCAAACGAGACATGCCTAACAAAGCTGGTGTCATAAATGAGACAGTCAGCTAAAGACCGTTTTAATTTTGAATTCTCACTTTTGCCGTGTTAAACATCAATTAACTATTCCAAGTTGAGGGGAATTAACAAGTGAATGGCATAGCACTCTCGCTTCACCACAAGAGGGTTCTGGGTTGAAATCCCAGGGAGTATGTGGTCTTTCTGTGTGAAGGTTTCACGTTTCTCCCCTTGTTTGGGTGGTTAACAACTGAAGCCGTGTCCAAAAAATGGTTGGACTCTGAAGCTCAGACTCATGGCCTTCTCTATCCATCTATATCTATATCTAAATCTATATTTATTTTGGTGAATATAAAGCAAAGTAAAGCTGGGGTCTGTGGGGATTGTCTGATAGATTTGATAATTAGTTGGTTTTTGAAAATTCTCTTTTTAAAGCTGAAGCCAAATCCACTGTGGGTTTAGAGTAAGACCTGATCCAAGACAATAGAGGAGGAAATGTGTTGACATGTTTCTGCTGCTGTCTCTAATCTTGGTAGTGACTTGTTGTATATCTGCTGTTGTTACTTCCAGAAGGTGTGGTCAGCCTGATGGATGTGGCAGGTTGCTCAGACTGACCGTGTCCCAGGTGTGTGACCCGTGCCCCGCCCCAATCCATAATCCATGGTTATTTCCTTTACAGTGATCTGATGATTTTAGATTTTTCTGGTCTGCTTTTTTCCCCAACATTCCCACACCTCAGGACATAACAGCAGCTGACATATGGTGGTATATACGGAGACAGTTTTGAAGATGGATTGCAGCTAGCATCCAAACCAAAAGTAAATACATACTACTGTATTGTAAGGAGATAAAATTAATGTTTTTGGATAAGTGACAATTTCCTGTGCAATCTCAGTCTGGTCTTTGGTCCAGTCTGGTCTGATCCGTTTGGCCTTGGACTCAGAGTGGAGACACAGACAGTAAAAAAAAACTGTGATGGCCCACTATACCTGCAGTCTTTTCATTAACCTTGCCTTGGATCAATATCGCCCATCTTCGTCTCATCTGCAAAAGTATTTCAAACACAAAAGACTCTAGCCTCTGTATTCCAAGCTAGAGCTCATTAGCGCTACCTGCAGCTCATTTGACAGGTGGAACATTTAGAAATCAGCTGGCAGTGGCCTCAGCACAGTGCCGTATGTCCTTGGAGGGCCAGGAAAAGATCAATGGCGATGAGTTCCAACAAGAAAAGGGAGAAAGCGCAGCTGTATTAGAAATTAGCCCTAAGAACAACTGTGAAATAAGTGAGAATAATACACTTTTCTAGTTGTCTTACTTAAAAATGTAATATGTAACTTTTCTGACGTGGAGGTGGCCAAATGTTTGTCTCCATGGACATGTAAAAGTTTTGAGACTAAAGAATATAAACTATTAATTTTAATTAGTATTTTGTTGAATGAGAACCATACAGAAGCCACAAACAGGCTCCCTATTGCCCAACCAGGCATGTTATTGTTGAATGAGGACCATTTGGAAGCAACTGTCTGTGACAATTGCAGATAGTTGTTGTGTCATGGTTCAACAAGAGTGAAATAAGGAACTAAGTGGGCAGGGTTAACAGTTCAATCTAAATCACGTACTTCAAACCGAGTTCAAATCTGAGCACA
Source organism: Periophthalmus magnuspinnatus (assembly GCF_009829125.3). Classification (NCBI taxonomy): domain Eukaryota; kingdom Metazoa; phylum Chordata; class Actinopteri; order Gobiiformes; family Gobiidae; genus Periophthalmus; species Periophthalmus magnuspinnatus. The sequence continues at coordinate 29,778,999 of NC_047146.1, read as the reverse complement.
ATACGTTTAAAATTGAAGTATATAACTTTTCTGGTGGAGGGTCAGCCACCTGCTTGTCTTGTCTTGACCTGGAATGTTCCACTGTATGGCATTAAGCCTATCTACCTTGCATTTATTCAATTACACATGTTTATATTACTCCAAAATACCTTGAAATGTGCGCTCTCATACAATTGAACCCAGGACCTTCTTGCAGTTAGGCAGGAGTACTACCCATTGAACCACCGTGCCTGCATATATAATTTTTAAATTCAACTTTCGACCCTGATATGTTATTACAATTTCAGAAAATACAAACTTACATTTATTATCCTTAAAGTCTCAAGAAACAATCAAAGAGATGATGCAACGCGGGTGAAATTTGGGAAAGAGTGAGACTTCAAGGATAATTGTTTCTTTTTAACAATAACTTTTCTGCTCAGTCGATTGTGAATAAAACTTATTCATAGACCTTCAGGAAACATAATGGGAGAAGACTGAACGTTTGTTTTGTCTTTAATTGTTAATTCATCTGCTATTTATTCCTCATTGTAAAAAAAATATATATTTGACTAAATACCTAATCACAAATTTACCTTGGTCTATTATTAACCTGAAAATGCATTGCCTTCAACTCTAGTTCTACAACAAAAACATTGTTACAAAATCAATCAGTACAAATAATATGGAAAGTTGAAATGCATGGGTTGGCAGGTCATTTTTCATCTTTCAAATAGACTTGACATTTTTACAACATGCTTTTTCAACTTGGGTATTTTTTTTTTTATCAAGTAACATTTGTTTTGGTATTTTTGGTAGAGTGATCTGAAAGTTGGTTTTAAAATTCCAGCATCACCCAATGTCCTTTGGCAAGACACTTCATCCACCAGGTCCAAATCTGAATATGGTGAACAGCCACAGAACCTTTGACTGTCCAAAAAAGATCAGATGTTACGATATATATAGTATAAGTCATATTATGAAAGAGTAATTACCATTTTGTTGCTTAAGTTTTTAAGATGCTTTTAATCCCCAACTCCACTCTTCCTTCCTATTCTTTATATTTAGTTTATATTTAGTATATGCCACATTAAATAAACCGCTTCTTAAAGGTGTATTCTTTCTGGTGAGTAACTGCTCACTTCTAATGTTCCACAGTATGGCGTTAGACTAAACGTTGATTCCATCACAGGTGCTTTTATTGCTTAAAAGTTTTTCCTGCACCAGTCTCCATATTACTCCATATCGAAAAACTTCACAGTCCAAGCAGGTCGCTGGACTGGAGCCTATCTATCCCCACAGCAGTGATAGCTCTCAACTGGATGGCCTAGTTTAGACCAAAATCCTGGACCAAATCCTGGTTTAGTATAAAACCTGCTTCAGAGACCAGGGCAGGGGCCAGAGGAATCCCTGGCACTGGAGTGAAGATATTCTCACTAAAGGGGTCAGAAACAGCCAAAACTCAAGAGAGGAGGAGGCCGCTGCAATAGCCTGGTTTAATCTCCTGTCCCCAATGCAAGACTCATTTTTGAAATACCATAATTTCCACTACAAACAACAAAATATCCTGAGATCTGAGTTTGACAGTTGACAACATTTTGTTTTGCCTGTAAAATCAAGGTTAAATCAAGGTTAAATTGGTAACTATGCTGGTAACTATGCTGTACCTTTTTGTCTTGAAACATGAAAAAACAAACTAGTGCAGAAAGGTCCAAAGTTATTCCCCATTTACCTTATGCATCCCAAGCATCCTATTTATTCACTGTGATGAGTTTATGAGAGCTTTTCACAATTTTCAGAGGCAAGTGCAGAGTTTTGTTGTCATGGTAAAGAACAATTAGGATGCCAAAGCGCAATTCTTGATCATCAGACAATAAAGTTATAATTACTAACACATGCATTGAAAGAGTTGAACAAAATGTATTTTTGGGAGTTATAATAGATGAAAAAAAAAAAAATCCTGGAAACCTGATATAACATACTTGCGGACAAAAGTTGCTAAATGTGTGGGAGTGATGAAAAGAACAAGTCATTTACTGAACCAGAATGCCCTACTTTTACTATATCATTCATTTGTTATGTCTTATTGTATTAGTGTTGTCTTATCACTATGCATAGTCTAAGTTTATATAAGTGAAAATAGGGAAGAATAAAAGGAGATTTTTGCGCATAGTTTTTTCCGTTGTGTGGTTTTGCGACAAGATGCTGCTTTATGTTCTTTGATTCTCACGCAGGTTAGTGACATGCTTTACGTTACTTAACTCATGAGTGCCGAACGATGGACGCACAAGGTGGAAGTTTCATGCCCGGAGTCGCAACAGACAGACACAGCTACTTGGGCAGCCCAAGAAGAAGCACTTTTACCGAAAAGAGTGGGTACGTCTGTGATTTGGTTACATTTTGGGTAGAAGAAGATGGCCATATGCAAACTGTGCTATAAGACTATTCCCACGCCCGATATCAACACAACAAACCTCTTATATCACCTAAAGAAGGTCCCCAAAAAAGAATACATAAGAATAAAAAAATACGAGGTAAACCAAGCTGTGGAACAAGTTGCAAAAAGAAAAACTATAGCCAGCAAAAGATAAGGCAGTCTTTCGCACAAGGCATGCTGTATGAACATATAAACAAATCACGTGTGCCATCTCAAGTTACATTTGTGAAGGCATGAGTGGGAATGGCTACAATGCTTTGGTCAATGGTTAGTCTACAGCAAGGCTGTCAAACATATTTTCACCAGGGGCCACATTAGCAAAATAGCTGCCTTCAAAGGGCCGGATGTAAAATAAATAAATAAAAACTACTTTTTTAACTTGTTAATTAACTGTTTCTGTTTTTATTACTTGTTAAAGTTACATTTATTGCATATGCAATAGCCGAGATGTAAAAATGTGGCTGTGTAACTGCTTATCTCCTGATATAATTATATTTTAAGACCATCATACCTTTTAGTTTACCCTGTACCCTGTCGGGCCATAGGACATGATGTGGAGGGCCACATTTGGCCCCCGGGCCTTGATTTGACATATGTGGTCTACAGTTATCCATTGGCAAGTCTAAAACAATCTAAAAATGGCTTAGTGTAATATTGCAATGGGAATATTATATTATATCAAAATATTAGTGAATTGAAATTAGTTTGGTTATCCTGTGTTATGTTTCATCGGCCTATGTATAAAACATTATTGAACAAATTATTCTCTCCATTTTATTTATTCTGAATCACATTGGTATTGTCCTGGTTAAATAAGGAAGTTAATAGCTGATACACTTTAATATTGTTTATAAAATGCAATAATATATATTGAAAAATCAAGTTTTCTACACCTGAATCTATCTGACTCGGCGAAAGAACAATACCAATACTTCTCGTTACCAATAGTAAATAGTCACATTTTTATAAACTGCTTTTTCTATCTTCAAGGTGCTCACTTTGCATCAAGCACACACATATATACACCAGTGTATGCAGACAAAGAGGGCAAGGTGGGTTAAGTGTCTTCCCAAGGACACAACAATAGCGTTCATCTGTGGGAGCTGAAATCGCCAACCTGTGTGTCAGTGAATCTGACCACTCCAGTGATGCTTATCTCATCTTACATTATTTACATATACATTTTTTGGACAAATCTGCATAGCCACAAACTTTGTTAATTGTAGTCTGAGCACCAGTTCAATCACTGAGAGTTCGGTTGGGTATGACTGACAGATGAATAAGCCAATCAGTTAAATGCTTGGTCTGCCTGTATAGACACAAATATGGCTGCTTAAAGAAACATTACCTATATGGCCTGTACAGTGGATTACGGTCTGGAGTGACTCCATGCATTTAAATAAAATTGCCTAGCACTGAAAGATATTTTAAGTACAAATTGAAATTACATCATACACACGTAAAATCAATCAGGAACTAATGATGATCTAACAGTTACAGCAAAACAAAAGTGAAGTCAAAAAGCTCTTTAGAACTGAGGCCTAATAAATTCGTTTTAAATGTATTCAACTTGAAAGTCCTCCCTTCTTTTATCCTCTGGGTGAAGATAAGGACACTTCACCAAAACACTTTTCTGAGGCGACTTTTAGATGACTTTGACAGTGCGTTTTGACCGTTTTTATTTATGTTATTTTACCTGAGTAGTCTGCAGATGCTGCTCCTGTAGCTCAGTCTCTGGCTCGCGGCGGCCACACTTGGAGGGAGAGGAGGGCGGGATGGGAAGTACAGCAGAACAGCCACGAAAAGAACAGCTATGGCACCCAGCTCTGAGAGAGAGAAAGAGAGAGAGAGACAGAGAGAAAGAAAGAGAGAGAGAACAAGAGCAAAAGAGAGAGAGAGAGAGAGAGAGAGAGAGAAAGAGAGAGAGAGAGAGAGAGAGAGAGAGAGAGAGAACAAGAGCAAAAGAGAGAGAGCAAGAGAGAGAGAATGAGAGAGAGGGAGAGAGAAAGAGAGTTTAGGCCAACTAAAAAAGTTTCATTCTTTTTATATGTATAAAAAATGTGTTGTTGTAATGCATTAAAGGCATTTATTGGTCCTGTTGTAGTTCTGATGAAGTCTTGGCTTGTTTACATCTTTTTTCCTGTTTTCCTGACCCTATTAGCACCAATTTATTAGGATTTTCTTCCTGATTTGGATTTTCAGTCCTAGTTCAGTCCAGCTTTAGTCCAGCTTTAGTCCAGCTTTAGTCCAGCTTTAGTCCAGCTTTAGTCCAGCTTTAGTCCAGCTTTAGTCCAGCTTTAGTCCAGCTTTAGTCCAGCTTTAGTCTTGTTATGCTCCTATTTTTTTCCTGACTTACACTTTGTTTAGTCCTTTTCTTCTCATTTAGTGGTAGTTTTGATAGAATTGATTTAGGAGTTATCTGGTCCACTTATAGTCCTCATAGTGCAGGTTTAATTCTAGCTTGGCCCAGTTTAGTCAAAATCCAACAATTTACAACATATCCAACATAACACATAATTTGAAGATGTGTGTCACTGATGACCGATAACGTAAAACCGATAATACATTTTAAATGAATGTGATGCTTGCTTGTTTTAGTTTATAGGCCTAAATGTAAAGCTGCACACGGAGCAGTCATCACAGCAGTGGCTCAAATACACAAACTCCTCTCTCAAACTCTCACGTCCTCTTGTTTGATTGAGAACTAAACTACTACTAGATCCTGGCGTAATCCAAGGACGTCAGCCTGATAACATCTGTGTCAAGCGCTACAACGCTAATGCACGGACTGTTGCAATCTCAGCTGCCTCGTGTTTTCACTAGTCGTCGAGGTGAAAAAAAGCTAAGAATTGAATTGAAAAAATGTTTAGATGACTTGTTAGATCTAATGTGAGCAGCCTGTATCCTCCCTCCTATGTCCTGAGACTGGTACAAACTATTTCACTGCAATATCTTTCCCTCAAACATAAAAAAAAAAACATATATGTAAACAGTTGTCCTCTGCTCTCCCTGCCTCTCGCCCAGGGCAGGAGGGAGCGAAGTCAGAGCTCAGAGCGAGTGCTCTGAGAAAGAGAAAATCTCATAGGAAAAGTGCCTGAATCAGTGTATTTTGGGCTGCTAATTATCGGATTAAATTATCTGTGAAAATTGTTCTTACTGGAATTATTAGTGTGACGTCATAATTGCCATTATCAGCCTATAATAATCAGTGACCGATATTATCGTGCATCCTTACATCTTAGTATACACATTTTCACCAGATTTCAGTAACCCTTATCTCCATAGAACATGGTGACAGAGATATCACACAGAAACATGTTGGCCTGGCAGATTAAAACCATGACATTTCCCTAAAGGTCGCTGCAGCATATTTACATTTTCAAACAAGCGACGTGACAAAAGGTGGATAAATGATCACTGATAAAACTGACTGACAAATGCATGCATCACACACAGAGACAGGAATCATATTTTTAGTTTTGTTCTTCTACTTCTGAGGAGAGTAATGGCAGCATACATCCAATATATTGCATTACCGCCATCTAGTGCCCTTAAATAAGAAATATTGTGCTTGTGTCTGCTCTATAGTTAACATCTAGGACATCCATACATCATTATGTGATAATCTGGCCCTTTTAAATTGCAATATTGATCTAAAACAACTTAATAAAAGAAAGAAGTCCATTGACTGCTGTACCCAATGGGAGCTGATGTTGATGTAAACGTCATCACAACAAAGAACATATTACGCTGATTTAATTTTTTTTTTCATCCGTAACAAAGTGACTACATGACTCTGCTGAATCCTACATATATCACTGATTAAGAAAATAAAATTGGAGAGTGAGGTAAGTACAGAGCAGTGGGTGTGTACCGAGGAGGGTGAAAATGGGGGTTGAATGGAACATTGACATCTTGAATACAGGATTTTTTGGCTATAGCATAAGATCTAAGCCATAAAAGGTTGAATAAACCACTTCTATGACTCATTACAGATGCAAACTAAGTACTAACTAATGATATTTTAACAATATTGTAGATTTTGAATATTTTTTGTGGCTTAAATTTGCTCTTGGGTTATTGTGTCAGTGACATAAATTAGTTTCAATACTATCATTTCTCATCTATATTTACTTCAGCAATATATCGCATTTCAAAATATGTTATCTCACAGTTTGTACCCATGCATCTTGTGGTGTAAGGTTAAGGTCTCAGACTGCATTGTTTATTATTTGTTGTATTTTCTGCATTCGCTTGTATTAAATTAAATGAACAGCATAAACATCCCAATAAAGGTGGTCATAATTAACTTTAGTCCAGCTGAATTGTTCCCACATTTAACACCAAAATAGAATGAACTGGAAGAGTTTCTTTATAAATTGCTTCCCATAAAATTGATTCCCTAAGCAACCATAATTAGACCCAATTAGTTACATTCAAAAACATTTAATCTCACTGCAAGGCCAAAGTGTGGCTTTATCAACCTTGAGCAGTGCATTTCTGCCGTAGAACTTAATAAAACCATACCTCAGGTTAAACAAAAACCATCGCCTCTCTCTCTCTCTCTTTTCAAACATGCTTTTAATTTTCTGAGCCACTTAAGCATAACTGTTCCACAATCCACTCCTCACTGCGCTGCTTAGAAAGATTATAATTGAAGTTTTTTTGAGTTTTTTTTGGTATTGGATCACCTCACTCCCTCCTCGTTCACGCAATTGTGTTTTGGGCCCATGACTTGACGGACTAAATGTTCAGATGATTTGATATTGATCCGAGTGTCCCTATGTAGTGGCTCAGTGATTCGCAAGCTTTCGTGCGAGTACAACTGACAAGTGGATTCCACTATAGGGTTGAGCCTGATTTAGACCTAGTTTAGTCCTGGTTTATTCCTGGTTTAGTCCTGGTTTACAGCTGGTTTAGACCTGGTTTAGACCTGGTTTAGTCCTGGTTTATTCCTGGTTTAGTCCTGGTTTACAGCTGGTTTAGACCTGGTTTAGACCTGGTTTATTCTTGGTTTAGTGTTATATCAGTCTGGTGTTAGTACTCATTTAGTCCAAGCTTATGTTAGTACAGCTGTATTATACATTATACATAATAATAATTATTATTTTATTATATTCGTCAAAGTTCTATTATAATAAAACCCAATAATTAGGGCTACTAAAATCTAATATATTTTACTCAGGCTTCAGGAACCAGTCTGCATTTTTTAAGGGCAGATAAACACTATATATTGTATATTTTTGAGTCAATTGGCATTTTGTGCATGAGCATTGTGTAACTTTTCTGCCAGTGTCTGCCAGTTTTCTGAGTGTCTGCCATCTGCTTGTCTCCATTCAGATGTTATTGCTTTATCTAGAATGTTCCACATAATAGCATTAAACTTATCCTCATGATGATGGCACCACCAGGCAAAGTTAAATGGTCTGTTTTTTGTTTTATTTTAATCAAATAAATATAAGATGCATTTGGTTACACAATGCACATTTAAAATAATAGCCAATACATATTTTCATTTACTTTTAATTTTACTTTCAATTGAGTTTTTCTCACCCTTCTCTATGTATAATTCATTTTTAGTTAGCTGGAGACTTGTTCTTACCAGCATACATCACCAGCTGTATCCTGTCTCTAATCGTTGTATCACTGCCCTGTCCTGCTGTCCAAAAGCTTGTCTGCTGAGTGTTGTTTGGGGCAGGGACCACCATAGGACCCACGACAAATGACGCAGCGCCCCCTAGGTAACAGAAGAGGGATGCCACAGCTGTAGCAGTGGCTCTTTGGTCTGGAGCAAACCAAGTGGTGGAGAGGTAAGGCCCTGCGCTCATGATAGTGGGACCAGCCAAACCGTTCAGGAACTGCCCTCCGTGAATCAACCTGCAACAGAGAGAGGAAAATATGTTTATTATTGGATTTTAAAGGAGATACGATTGATTTTTACTCTCTTATAAATGTGAAAACCAGAAGTAGTTCATTTTAAACGGTTATTCTTCACTCTGATCATACTAATTATGCACTGGGATGAGTTCGTAAGCATTTTTACTACTTTCAGAGACCAGCACCGTCATGGTAAAGCTATCAACAAGGCCCAGGGACCCATCTCCAGATCTTGTCTAGTCTTGTTTAGCTGGAAGATTTTACCTATGGCGAATATTTTGGGTTGATGGAGTGCCCAGAGGAAACCCACTCAGATACAGGGAGAAACATGCAAATGCCACAAAGAAAAGCCTGGGCAACTCGAGGTTTGAATTTGGAACCTTCTTGCTGTGAGGTAAGAGTGCTAGCCACTCAGCTACCATGCCGCAGAGTTTGAAATTTTACTGTTATGACACGGACAAGCAGGAATGTAATGGTCATGGAGATATCACAATATAGCGCTAGCAAAATTGCCCTGATATTGTCATGATCTCTTTTTGGTATTAAATAATAGTTTTTTTCCCGCTGACACAAACACAAAACTAAGATGACTACATAAACCACGATCCGCGTCGCATCACCCGTCAGATCCGCTGCTTGAGCCAATAGAATTGCACTCTGGCTTCACACTCACGTTCACAACAACACAGTGACACACGGATGGTAACGTTTGCAAAGAAGAGAGAATAATAGAGGAAAGCGGGTGAAGAGACACTGCATGACTCCGCTGACCGCAAGACCACGACTGCTAAAGTCAGTCATCCCTACTGACAAAGACCAATCAGGAAGACAAATCAGAGAGAGAGAAGCAGGACAAAACATCTATATGATCGCCAGTAAGGCCCTGCTCACAAGACCCCTGCCGAGCCTCACTGGCCCACAATCACAAGCCCCTCTAACCCAAGTGAGAAAGGCGCTGTCCCACACTGCACACGCCTCATTGATCCTGAGGAAAGGCTCTAAAAGATGAGGACAATACAGCGGGCAACAGAGTACAGAGACCACAAAAGAGGAGAGGCAGTGATGGAGGGAGAAGGAAGAAAATGAAACGGAAGGAAATGAGAGGAAACAAGGAAGGATGCGAGGAGAAATGTGAGGAGGCTTAGGTTTTGAAGTTCAAGCGAATAAAAACAGTGACATAAAACAAGAAAATAAAGAAATTATGTTTAGTAACAAAGCAATAACACACTGAAGTAAGCCACTTTAGAATAAGTATTTAAAAGGTGCACTATACTGATAGAGGGTCCACCATTGTCTCTATGGAGATGTTACTGCTTTGACTAGAATGTCCCACATCAGAGATCGACCGATGTGTTATTTTTCATGACCTATACCAATACGTTTAAAATTCAGAGCACCTGAAGACCGATAAGCTCTGATGATATATTTTTTTGCCGATTTGTAGGCCTAATTTTCTTTAACCATATTTTACTAGAAAATGGATACAACACAACATTTTGTATAGTGCCCTCTTCGAAGTCAAGTGTTCAAATAAAGCTTTATGCATATTTTTTAGACAGCTGGCTGATCTAAATGAAATATCAGCCTCTGTTGGAGATTTAGAGCCGATAGCCAATATGCTAAAAAGTGCAAATACTGGCCCAAAAATATCGGCCAACTGATATATCGGCCTGTCTCTATTCCACAGTAACAGTATGGCATTCAAAGTATCCATCTACTACATGTTTATTTTGCTCAAAAACACCTTGGAACGTGCATTGTCAATTAGAGCAGGGTCATCTCTCCACAGATCTGACCCATAACTTAGCCAGGTAGCATCCCCTGCTCGTCTCCACGGACATAGATAGATTAATGCCATGCTGTGAAACACTGCAGGCAAAACATTAACATCTTCATGCCACAGAGACGATCAATTGGCATACCCTCCACTGGAAAAGTTACATAATGAATCTTTAGGAATGCCTGGTTTGCATTGGGAAATATCACTTGTATCGCTGCAGCCAACAACTTTCAGCTCTCACCTACATAAATTATCCAATAGTGTTGTATACCAAACTGAATAACACAATCTGCAAATGACCCTGAAATGCCACTAAGAAATTCAAAGATGAGAAACTATAAAGCAGCCTCGCATATACTAAATAAAATATGGAGCTGATGCAAGAGCCTGGGGACCTGAGTGTACCTGGATACTACTGCAATGCTGTTGTTTACACTGTTAAATTATATATACATAAAAAAAAACTGCCAAGTAAAGATTTATTATCAATGTTTGAAGAAAGCAAGGTGAGAGAAATGAAACCAATTCAAACCACCATATTTGACATATTAAAGTCTACTAACTTAAGGTAATGGATGTAATATGTGCTTCTACTGGTTTAAAAATGGCATTACAATCACGACTGGATCTCACATCATAGAGACCATTTGAGTCTATTGCAAACGTTTTAGTCGTAGGACCAGCAACCCATACTGGGGACATGAGAACAGGGGTGTAGCACCAAAATCTGCGCCCTAGGTAAAAATGATCATGCACTAGATATTTCCTCATGAAAAATGCATATTACATAAACAACTAAATCAAGTGCTCGTGAATAAATAGCAACATTACAACTGTTATCTGTAAAAGCAATACTTGATGTGAAAATAACTAACTCAAGAATAAATCAGGGTTAAGCTAAGACTGAAATGAAAAAGATACAGAACTAAACCAGTAACTAAGCCAGGACAAAACCAGAGGTGTATACGATGAAGCTGGATGGACATAGTCAGGTTTTAATTCAGTGAACTGGCTTCTCAAAGTCTGGACCTCAGCTCAGAGATAACAAGTGTCACGAAGCCGATTAGAGACGGAGTTTGTAAAGCCAAAGTTTGAGCTTCAGTCTCATGGGGAATGGGATCTGTGCAGCAACACTTGACTAGTTTGACTGACCGGGCCTTCTGGTAAACAGCTAATAATAATGAAAATATTAAAGTATAAAAGCTACTAAGAACAAACTAAATAGATTTCTGTAAATTGACCCATATCTAGCATATTATTCCCATCTGACTCTACTTATTTGCACATTTTAACAGGTTTAGTTTAAATTGTAGCCTATAATACATTGGAAAAATCAGCACATTTTATGCTCACTGCTTTATCCAATAGTTTGTAATGTAGATCTAGATTATGAGCAGAATATTCTAGACATTGCTGCAGTGTGCAAATGAACCAGGAAGTGATCCGTACGGCACATACGATGGAATATAAAACTTAGACCAAAGAAAGCTATCTTGTAAAGACCTGAAGAGCTGTAGGTAAGAGCGCCCCCCTCTGGTGAATGCCATGCCTTTGAGCTTCGATAAGGTAAACTCCAGTCTGCATGCTTGTGCTTCTGAGTGATTACATGTGATGGAGAGGCTTATCTCAGCGTATAACCTTAGAACCCACCACTCACACTATAGCCCGGATCAATAATATGTGCAAGACTTGTTCAAAGAGAGACAGATCTGATCTAAGCCTTAGCTCAGGCTCTTAACCTGCTCTGGACCAGGTCAGCTCTGTTGCTATAGCGATGTAACCACGCTGAAAAGTAAGCCACCTTTGTTATACAGGAAATCCAGGGTTTGAGCTAGACTAATCTCGCCTAAATCAGGACTACAGGACTAAACGCTGAACTAAAGCTAGACTAAACCAAAAGTAAACATGGACTAACCCAGATCTACAAATCAGAACTAACTAGAATCAAAGTTGTGAGTTAAGCCTAGACCAGGACTAGATCAGGACTAGACCAGGACTAAATCAGGACTAGACCAAACATTCTAAACAATTACAATACTCCAGGCAAAACAATTAGATCTCAAAGTTACATAATGCACCTTTAAAACAGTATTGTGTTAACTTTCCTTGTGTGTTTCCTATCTGAGTGCCTTGAGTCACTTTGCAGACGCCTGTTCAGTAGGAGACAGGGTCAGTGACAGATTGATTTGAGAGAAAGTTTTTGGCCAAAAATCACATCCACAGCTGTCAAGGACCAGCCACAAGTTTCTTATCAAATGTCACTCATCAGAACAATTTTTACTTTTCCTCCTGAAAGACTCAACTGCAAATGTTTTGTTATTAGCAACACAGCTAAATGACCAACCATGCATTACAACTATGTGAAAAAAGAGCATATTTCAATTTAATCACGATTCATACATAGTATTATTATATAAACTCCACAGATGCTGAACTAAACCAGGGCTAAACCAGATCTAAAACAAGACAGGGCTAAACCAGGTCTAAAACAGGACTAACCTGGTCTACAACAAGACAGGGCTAAACCAGGTCTAAAACAGGACTAACCTGGTCTAAAACAAGACAGGGCTAAACCAGGTCTACAACAGGACTAAACCAGGACTAAACAGGCCTAAACCGGGTCTAAAACAGGACTAACGTGGTCTAAAACAAGACAGGGCTAAACCAGGTCTAAAACAGGACTAACCTGGTCTAAAACAAGACAGGGCTAAACCAGGTCAAAAACGGGACTAACCTGGTCTAAAACAAGACAGGGCTAAACCAGGTCTAAAACGGGACTAACCTGGTCTAAAAAAAGACAGGGCTAAACCAGGTCTAAAACAGGACTAAACCAGGCCTAAAACAGGACTAACCTGGTCTAAAACAAGACAGGGCTAAACCAGGTCTAAAACAGGACTAACCTGGTCTACAACAAGACAGGGCTAAACCAGGTCTAAAACAGGACTAACCTGGTCTAAAACAAGACAGGGCTAAACCAGGTCTACAACAGGACTAAACCAGGACTAAACAGGCCTAAACCAGGTCTAAAACAGGACTAACCTGGTCTACAACAAGACAGGGCTAAACCAGGCCTAAAACAGGACTAACCTGGTCTAAAACAAGACAGGGCTAAACCAGGTCTACAACAGGACTAAACCAGGACTAAACAGGCCTAAACCAGGTCTAAAACAGGACTAACCTGGTCTAAAACAAGACAGGGCTAAACCAGGTCAAAAACGGGACTAACCTGGTCTAAAACAAGACAGGGCTAAACCAGGTCTAAAACGGGACTAACCTGGTCTAAAAAAAGACAGGGCTAAACCAGGTCTAAAACAGGACTAAACCAGGCCTAAAACAGGACTAACCTGGTCTAAAACAAGGCAGGGCTAAACCAGGTCTACAACAGGACTAAACCAGGACTAAACCAGGTCTAAAACAAGACAGGCCTAAACCAGGTCTAAAACAGGACTAAACAAGGCCCATAAATATGACTCAAACCCACAAAAGCTGTATTTAACCCAGGCATAACCCAAGCATAACCCAGGTCTAACCCGTGCCTAACCCAGGCTTAACCCAGGTCTAACCCAGGTATGAATATGTTATAAAAACAGAATTACTGCTTATCCAATGGTGCCTTGTCCCTTATCTAAAACTAATCTCCATATGATTGTTGTTGCTAGAATTTCCATCTCATTCATTAGGCTTGTGATTGGACTGAAACATCTGATCCATCTAATAAACTGTGGAAATGCAGTAGACAGAGCCACAAAGCTAATTTGAATATTTTAGGGTTTACCTTGGACAGATTTTCATGATTAGGAAAGGTCTCGGGCGTCCATCTTACCTAACCCAAACATGACGTGGATTGAAATTGTGAATGGAACATAATGGGGCTCAACAGTGGTGGGGATTTGAGTAAGTATGTTTACCAACGAAACCAGACATTATACAAGCTCTGGTGAAGGAGAAAACATAAATACTCCACTCAAACATGCAGGGATGAAACAAATTATAAAATGTTTTGGATTAATAGGCCTGTCACGATAATTACTGTATCAACTTATCGTTCTACATAAGAAGGTGAAACTATATTTTTTGGGGTCAATATTTATCGTGTGTACTTTTTCTTTACACTACTGGGAAATATTTGGTCATTTTTTGGCTATAGGATATAAGATTTGAACTATAGAGGGTTGAACTGATAACGTCTATGACCAATTACAGATGCAAATAAAGTACTAAAGTGTTTCATTCTGTTGCTTATTTAATGCAGCTTATGTTTATATTAACAATATTGTAGCTTTAGAATATTTTTTGTGGTTTAAATCTACTCTTGGGTTATTGTTTCAGTGGCATGAAGTAATTTCAACATTATTGCTTATCGTCTATATTTACTTAGGCCAGAGGTGCCCAAACTTTTTTCATCGAGGGCCACATCTCAAAACATATTCGAAGCTCAGGGCCACAGACCAGTGATCAATGCAGTGCGGTACTTTAAACACAGCTTTGAGAGAGCCGCTAGTTTTAGGTCTGTATCACGATGCAATGTGATGTTTGAGGTTATAGTGGTAGAAATTGTTGAATTTGCTGTTAAAAATACTTGATCAATTGGGTCGGTTCAGCAGGAGTTCTACACATTTGTCACTCGTTTGATCTGGAAAAGGTGAAACGTCATGACCATAGACTGAAGAAGTGGACTAAGTGTGACCTCATAGCGTTCGGCGCCAGTAAAATGAAGCTCATCAAGGCAGTTGCAGTGGTGAATTTGGAGCTGAGTTCCATATTCCACAATCACTTCCTATTTGGAACGCAGCGACTAGCATGTTAGCTATATACATTTATATATACATTTATATATATATTTATATATATATATATATATATATATATATATATATATATATATATATATATATATATATATATATATATATATATATATATATATATATATATAGTCTTTTGTCATGACTGATATTTGAATCTGATTGGTCGAAGCATCACAACAGCGAAACAAGTCCAAAAATCTAACTTTGGTTAAATCCAGAAAAGCACATCTTTAACTACAACAAAAATGCTTCCCTCTGCAAATAAACTAGTCAGTATTTCAACTCAAATAGGCTGAATTACTTCCACATTGCCATGTTTGTTTTGCTTCTTTTGGGCGCTTCACTTTCGGGCTACAATGCTGCGCTGTGATTGGTCCAGTCTTTGCCCCGATTGGAATAGCGGGGGCCAGGCCAGATGGATTCTCAGGAGTTTGTGAACAAAAAAAATACCGAGAAAATTCATCTTGTTGGCCAGGTTAACATTTCATTTTTTTAGACACTCAATGAGCAACAAAGTAATAGAAATTTTGTAATAGTGTTGTTCATGTTATTTTTTTTTTTGACGATTAAAGGGCCCATATTACGCTATTTTCGGATCCATTTTACAATGTTGTTTCCTCATCACAAACAGACCTGGAGCTGTGTTTTGTTTCATTCACACATGTTTAACACACAAACATTCTTCCCTCAAAGAGAAAACACCCTGTTCCACCTTGTGATGTCATCATGTGGTAATACAGGAAGCGCTCGACTGTGTTTCTTCGACAGCTTCAACAGAATGCCTGGTATTGCCGAGCTCTACTGAACTAAAGATAAAAGGAGCTGTTAACTTGAAAACTGCAGCTCCATGACATCACAATGTGAAACAGGGCATTTTGAGCTTTGGAGATGTATATACTAATAATAAATCATTACTCAAACATATGTGAATAGAATAAAACACAAGTCCAGGTATCTTTTGAGGATTTAACAACATTATAACATGGATTAAATCTCACAAGAGGCCATTTTGTGTAATATAGGACCTTTAATGCAAAACACACGTAGAGCTGAATTGTAAAAGTGACCTGGTCTAAACTTGAAGTACCGCATGTACTTGTAAAAGAAGCATGTAAAACGCTACTCTCTCTTCTCTCTCCATGTCCAACAATATGTCTGTGGTAAAATTATAGGGTTTGAACGGAGCAATTTATTTTAACAGCAGGGACCGAGCTGCATATTCTGACATTTGCAAGAGGTAAGTGTCAAAATTACATCATAAAAAGGGCCATTAACAACCAGTTTTCGTTTTCTCACAGACTGAAAATCTCAAACTTTTACCAACTTTGAATTTAGAGCATCTTTACTTTGAAATCCAAAAGTTTTTCCGACTATAAGATCGATAAAATGATCTTAAATGTGGTAGAGATGAGGACAGATGGAGAGTCTATTCTCCAAAATGACACTAATCAAAATTGATGAACTCTGTGTGTCTGTCTGGTTAGGAGCCAAAATTAGACGGGCCAAAAGCGTATTTCAGAAATGCAAGATATATTTAGACCGGACCAAATGAGGACTAAACCAGGACTAAACCAGGACTAAACCAGGACGAAACCAGGACGAAACCAGGACGAAACCAGGACTAAACCAGGACTAAACCAGGACTAAACCAGGACTAAACCAGGACTAAACCAGGACGAGACCAGGACTAAACCAAGACTGAACCAAGATAAAACAGGAGAGAACAGAGACTAAACTATTACTAAACAAGAACGAAACAAAGACTAAACCAGGACTAAATCAAGATGAAACAAGGACTAAACCAGGACTAAACCAAGACTGAACCAGGACAAAACAGGAGAGAACAGGGACTAAACCAGGACTAAACAAGAAGGAAACAAGACTACCCCAGGACTAAATCAAGATGAAACAAGGACTAAACCAGTACAAAACAGGAGAGAACAGGGACTAAACCAGGACAAAACCAGAACTAAACCAGGACAAAATAGGAGAGAACAGGGACTAAACCAGGACTAAACCAGGAATGAACCAGGACTGAACTGGGACTGAACTGGGACTGAACCAGGATTGAACTGGGACTGAACCAGGATTGCACTGGGACTGAACGAGGGCTAAACCAGGACTAAACCAGGACTAAACCAGGACTAAACCAGGACTAAACCAGGACTAAAGCAGGAGATACTAAACTAAGACTGAACCAGGCATGAACTATGAGTCTAAAGGACCAAATTTAAAATAGGAGAAAAGTATAAATCAAAACAAAATCTTTACCAGTGCTAGATCATGGTGGCTCAGTGGCTGGACAGTTCACATACAAAACTGAAGTTTGGCACTTTGATTGGTATCTTTGGTTCATAACATTTGATTTCTTAGTACTTAGAGGACCGATGAATCAAAGTGAATTAAGGATTTCAGTGTTGTTTGGCTATAATAACCGACAATATCTGAACTGGAAACAAACAAGGAAATATGAACCCAACTTCTCCAAAACTACATGAATCAAAACAAATCGAAATCCTGATCTAAAATCCTGCTTCAGACTTTTTACCATGACAAAGGACAGAACAAAAATGGAGGAGAAAGAGAGGCTGAGACTAATCAGAGAAGAGAGGAGACAGATCATCACTAATCAAATATGAGAGGAAAGAAGGAGAGAGAAAGAGGGGGAGGAGGAGGTGAGAGAAAGAAAGGGGGAGGAAAGGAAAGAGGGAAGGGGAGACAGAGGAGAGAGGGGAAAGTACAGTGAGAGAAGAGAGGGAGGGAGAGAGGGGGGAGGAAAAAGGACTAAACCACTGCCATCTCCCTCTCCTCGGAGCGAGAGAGAGAAAAAGAAGGAAGGAGAGATCGAGGGGGAGACAGGAGAAAGGGGGAAGGAGACTGAGAGAAAAAGAAGGAGGGGAGGGAGAGGGAAGAGAGAGGGAGAGAGGGCAGAGGAGAAAAAGGGAAGGAGAGTGAGAGAAAAACCAGGAGGGGGAGGGAAGAAAGAGAGAAAAAGGGGAGAGAGGATAAAGAAGGAGAGGGGGAGTTAGGAAAGTGAGAGAAGGCAAAGGAGAGAAGAGAGAGGGAGAAGGGTTGGTAAAAGACAGATAGATAGTGAGAGAAAGGAAGTAAGGAGAGGTGGGTAGAGGAGAGGGAAAGATAAGGAGAGAGAGATGTAGAAAGATACGGAGGAGAAAGATGCAGAGAAAAAGAGTGATGGGTAAGTAGAGAAGGGAAAAAGGGAGAGGAGAAGTCAGAGAGAATGGAGAGGGACAGAAAAAAGGGTGTGGGTGAGAGAGAGAAATAACAGAGAGGAGAAGGAAAGAAAGAAGTGTGAGAAAAAGAGAGAGGTAAGTAGTAAAAGCTGAGCAAAGAGGCAGAGACAGGTGAGCAAGAGAAGAGAGTAAGACAAAGTAGAGAAGAGAGAGGGATGAGGCAGAAGGAGAAAAAGAGAGAGAACTGATTGGACGTTCCACTGATCGCAGCAGGTGCTAATCAGAGAGTTACCGAGAAGGGGGTTGTTTGGGTCACTTTCCCAGAACTAAGAAAGCTTATTGTAATTAACATAATAAGACAAAAAACAAACAGTACACAGGTCACTTTAAATATAAAGAAATGGCTCATAATGTTTTCCTTGTGTAAACTCTAGGCTGATAAATTTGATTATTTAAGGAAAAAAGTTCACAAAATGCCATATTTTTTTACACATATGAAGTGCATGAAAACCAAAATTAAACCAGAACTAAACCAGGATTAAACCAAGACTAAACCAGGACTAAACCAGGATTAAACCAAGACTAAACCAGGACTAAACCAGGACTAAACCAGGAATAAACCAGGACTAAACCAGGACTAAACCAGGACTAAACCAGGAATAAACCAGGAATAAACCAGGACAGAACGAGGAATTAACTAAGACCACACCAAAACTAAAACAAGACTAAACACTACAGGACTTAACAGGACTTAACCAAGACTAAAGCACAATACAATTAATATTCAGTCAAATGCAGTTAAACACATTCTATTATCAAAAAGGTGCAGTTCTTATATTCCATTATTTAAGTTTAAAAGTCAAACAATAAAGTCTTTTTGTTTTGCTCTGTGTGAAGTCCTTATCAAACAACATGAAGAACAATTACCGGAGCCTGTGAGGGCCAAAAAGCTCTGGGTGGGTCTCTAACATGTCTTTGATATGACTTCAAAAATGACCTTCAAATGTGAGAAATATTTGGTTTATTTTGATGTTAGAAAGATGATAATAAAAGTGTTAATCTTGTGCTTGAGAGAACGTTTAAAAAAGGCAACTGTAGGTCAATGCGCTTCTCAAGACGAGCCTATATTGTAAATGTAACAGTGACACCTACTGGGCATAAGTACAACTATAGTGTCAATGACTTAAAAAACTGGAAACAGTGAGTTTAATGACATACTGAGGAACATTCCCGAGCAAAGCAGTGGGATCACCATGGAGACAAGCGAGTGCAGGATTCTCTGACAGAAAATTTACATATTGCAACGTGTAAAATTAAAGTAAAAGCATATTTATAATACTGTCTTTGTAAGTACGGTAATTTTTACAATTTTGCGTAGAAACAATTTGGATTTCATGTTTTGATTTTATTCAGATACTTTGTATATTTTAAAACTACAAAAATGCTTGCTAAATACTAACAGCTAACAGTGGCAGGACAGCAGAAGTCCAAAGCTTCTCCAAATGTAGGTTAAACACTAGTACTAAAACTACTCATTTGAGCAGGTATCGATTCTAAAAAAGTCACATTAAGAGGACAGAATTTAACCTTTCCTGAATAGCTTTAGAATGATCTTAAGCTGCAACAGAACAAGTATAAGGCCACAGACTAGTATACACCCATGGAACACTATGGAACCTACCTGTACGACTGAGGGATTACACAGATGAGGCCATATGGTAATAAAAGTACAGCGGTCCCTCGTTTATCGCAGGGGTTATGTTCTTAAAATAGGTGAAATCCGCAAAGTAGTCAGCTTTATTTTTACAATTATTATATATTTGAGTGTTCGTATTTGAGTGTGAGATGTGCTGTATTTGATGTATGTATCATAGATGTACAGGTTTCTCATCCATCTACACCAAACTTATTTACTAAACATCAGCCTGTCCAGGGACTACAGGTGGAAATTAGCATCTATGCTATAACCTGGCACCAAACATCTCTCCTTTTTTTTTTAAGGTCAATGTAATGTTGTGCACTGTCCCTGTTTCAAATAAAAGCATACCATACCATACCATACCATATGTTTTAAGGCTGTAAACCCCCTCACCACACACTTTATACACTTTATACACCTATATCCCTCTTCCTCAATGATCACTTTAAATTTGTTGTTAACGTGTCTCTGCTCCAGTGGTATCCACAGAGGCGCCTCTCCGTGCAGAGAAACACTTAAGTCCAAAGCGTTTCTGAAATTTGTTGGTGCAGAATGTTTCATTGAAATTGTGGGTTTTGTCGGGGAGAAAACTTTCAAACATACAGCACTTCAGAGTCACACTGCGATCCAACATTTACGTAAATTTGTCTGAACACATTCTGTACTGTACAAGAGACATGCCACAGAGGAGACTGATGGACAATGGTCTTCAGTTCCTTAGCCAATCAGGATGCAGAACACAATGCACATTCATACGCTGTTAAAAAAAAAAAAAAAAGCAAAAGAAGCAAAATTGCACTAAAAAATTATCTGCGAAACAGTCAGGCTGCGAAAGGTGAACCGCGATAAAGCGAGGGACAACTGTACTATAATTTAAGGTTGAAAATCACATTCTACTGTATAACTAAAGAGTGTTTTTACTATCATCGTGGTATTGGAATTGAGAATCACGTCTATTCCTATCAAAATCGAGTTTGGCAGTTTGTATCGTGACAGCATTACAGTTGAATGACATTTTGCTTTGTTAATCTTAAAGTAACAGAAGAAGGATGTTTCAATATTTGTTCCTCTTTACAAACAATCTATGTCTGACAAGCATGAACTAGGGCAAACTAGTGCTTATAGAGAAAAACATTATCAGAGGCATTTATAGAGACTGTACTTCAAATAAAAAAGTTACTTAACGGGTGGGCAATATTGACAAAGGTGTTATATTTCTTGCTTATCTCAATGACACTTCCTAGACAATATTTTTGCAATCCATGTGCTAAATAGTGTTACTAAAGAATAGACTTGATATTCAATACTGATTTCGATACCACGATGATAATAAAAATACTCTTTATTTAGCCATTTTGAACATTAAAAAATCATAGTACTTTCCTTTTATATTACCATGTGGCTTTATATCTGTGTAATCCTTCAGGGGTCCAGGTAGGTTCCATAGTGGTCCATGGGAGTTTAATAGTCTACGTGGTCTTATACTTGTTCTGATACAGCTCAAGATCATTCTAAGTTCATTTCTGTCCTGAGAATGTAACTTTCTTAGTGTCAATACCTTCTGAAATGAGTGTCTAGTTTTGATACCACTTTTAGTACTGATTAGTATCTGATTTTCGATACTTTTGACAACCCTAGTACTAAAACATGCCTGTAAACATCTTGTATTGCAGGACAGAGAAAGAACTGTAGAAACTACTAACCATAATACATAGAGCATAAATATTATCATTATTAAAGGTTCTGTACCTGATTCTTTGAGTAAACTTTGCCTTGCCTTTATTGTCAGCAAATATTAGTTCAAATATGTACTTTTGGGGAGAGAAAGGCCAACTCCAACACAAGGCAAAGAGAGAATTAGCTGATACTGCTGCTTCCAATTTGTAGCACATAAAACCGTCTTATATCCAGACAACGTTTTACGAGTGGAATTGTGAAAAGCGTTACATAATGTGACACTGAGACCTTTGTCAAATCTGCAGGATCCTCGTGACGTTATCAGCAGAGGGTCAGGAGGTGAGGGTGAGTCTGGGTTGGAAAACAGGACTGCAGATATCAGGAGAGAATAACAAAATGAAGGGGTGTTATGGAGAAAGTTGGTCAATTTCAGGATAATGTTTGTTAAACCAAATGTTTTCATGTCATAAAGTCAATTTGACTCAACCCAGTACAGACGGACGATCAAAACAAGACTGCTGTGTCTAATTATAAAGCATTTTTATCATCTCTGTACTATGAAGTAACGCTGGTCCACAGTTAGCATGCTAGTTGCTGCGCTAAAACAGTATTGTAAAATGTACTCAACGATAAGTCGATGGTACTTATTGTGACAGGCCTATACGCGATAACAGTTTTAAGTGAACTAGTACTGTTCTTTGTGTTTTCAGACAAGTACAGCACCTTTAAAATGTGTTTGACAAGTTTTGATGATTTTCATATTATTACTCGCTATGGTGGGAAAATATCTGTTGTACATATAAATAATAGTTTTACACCAGTCAAGAAGCAACTGGCGAGGAAAAGTTGAAAGTTGGAAAGTGGAGAGTTCTAGTTTAGAGAGTTCCAAATTAATGACAACACTTGTGAGAATTTTATCCAGGCCTGTTACAGTAACATATTTTGAAGTACGATATATTGCTGAAGTAAATATAGACGTTAAACGATAATATTGAAACTAATGTATGCCTCTGACACAATCACCCTAAAGCAGGATTATCCCAAAAAAACGACTCTAAATGTATAATCTGGTAATAAAATACAAACCACAGTACATAAATTTAATAATTCAATACCTACTTAGTTTGCATCTATAATGAGTTACAGTATGTATGCAAGTTATGTATTTGACCCTCTACAGTTCAAATATTTCTGTAGTTTCGAAAAATACCATTACCCACTGATACAAAGAAGTACGCACGATAAATAATGACCCGCCAAAAAATATTGCTCCATCTAAAGTACATTGAACAATAAGGTGATATAGTAATTATCATGACAAGCCTAATTCTATCCAAACCTTCTGCACAATTTACATACAAGAAAGTTTTTTTTTCCTTTCAATATTTAAAAAAATATTTCAACAAAATAAAAGGACTTTTTTTTATCATTTTATTTGTCAAATAATAGTTTCTGTGTACATTAGAGGAGTTTTGGCCTCCTGTATAGCATGGTTGCTAGTTAACAGTTATGCAATTTCCTAGTGTGATGTCACAATTTCCACCTGGTAAGTAAAATTTTAAACACAAAAAATTAACAAACTGGGAAAATAAAGTGTGAAATTTGTATCAAATCTCAAATATAATAATCTTAATGGCTTTTTAATAAAATGAGTAGTCCAACCTGTCATAGGCACTTAGCCATTAACTGCCCCAAAAACGTGTTGAAATAAATCCACTAAACATAAAACCATAGACTGTATTAAAAAGTGGATTAAAGGAGTGAGAAATTGGAGCAGAGTTCCATATTTGGAATTCTGACTGCAAGTATCATAGCAACCGACGAGCTAATCCGGTGCTAACACTAGTGGGAGCGACCTCAGGGAAATGAAGGTGCCTAATTGGTCTGTTATTAATGTTTATATCTTGATTTATGGACATAATAGTGAAATAAATATACCAAGATCAGATTGAGTGGGTTAATACAAACATTTTAAGACCAAAATGACAAGCCTGACAGCAGCAGTTACGAGTCGATGGCGCCGGAAGCGTCCCCATGCTCACTTACTATTTGGAATACGACGGCTAGTCCATCTATATATACGGTCTATGATAACAACAAGATAATGTTCAGTACCCAGTCGCTGACATTGCAAACATTATTAAATGCAAACATACCAATGCAAAGATAAGAATACCTCTCAATTCTTGAATGTGTGAGTGGGAAAATAAATTATCCAATTAAAGAAAACTTTTTTTTTTTTTTGTTTTAAAGTAAAGATTTACTTTGCTTTGGAATGCATGTAGGGATCACGTATAGCAAAGAAAAGTTTGGATCTCCTCAAGCAGCACAACAAATACAATAATGTTAAATGTAGTTCCTAAAATGTAACAGCCTGAGGTCGGTTACAAAACAGCTTGAATAAACACTTCACTTCTGAGTGGATGGTGTCTTTAAATGCGCAAATGCACTGACTTGGAAAATGTGTGATTTGAACAAAACAAGGTCAACAGTGCGAGATAACAGGACTACTTAACAAGACTCAAGTGTACTTAGTTACAGTACATGGATAAACTCTTATAAACTCAAGAGCATGCCTTGTGAATAAAAGCATCAGGATTCAGAAAACCACAATGTGACATCACTGGGTGGTAATAAATTTGTTGTGTTTTAAAGGAGTGATATGTAAGTTGGCTTGAAGACAGGCCAAGTTACAGGTCAGATCTGTGGAGAGTGGTGAGCTTGCCCACATTAAGAATGCTTGTTTGTCCATATTTTGAACAATAAAAGCATCTGCAATTGAATAAATGCAAGATAGATAAGTTTAATGCCCTACTGTGGAACATTCCAGGGAAAGAAATTACATCCCAAGTAGGTAGTGAAACCTCGGCAGAAAAGTGACATAGTGCATCTGTAAAGTGTAGAAACTAATAGATTTTAATAGCCTCAATAGAATACAATTGTAACCCAGCCAAATTTCTGATATTATTTCTTTACTGATTTCATAATAGCTGCTTAGACTCCCCCCAGTATTCTTTTAAACGTCTCCAAATACTAGAATGCAATGAGTCAGTGATGCCGTCTTTTGAATAAGCACCATTTTCTGCCTTTTTCAGTGTAATAGATGATATAGTGCTTGTATTGTATTCATTATGCAGCTCAAATCATTAGGGAGATTAGCTCTTGGAAATATTCAATAGAGAATGGTTTGTTGAAAAGGGGTTTTATAATGAGAAGCCCTCTGTGAGCTGTGGTGAGCACGGAGTTTTTTCAATTCAATTCAAATCAAGTTTATTTAGATAGCACATTTAAAACGTCTACTGATCAAACCGCTTCACACACACACAGTTGTCATAGTTAGTGTAACAGGCAATTCGCAAGTAACCTGCTCAAAGTTCCCCTCTTGTCTACTCTTGTCCCTCTTGTCTACCATATATTCACTCTCTCTGCTGTACATGTCCAAACCATCTAAATCTATAAACCTTTTTCCCCAAAACATCTAATATGCGCTGTCATTTTTAATCCAATCCATCCTCGTCACTCCCAATCTTGTGTAATCTGTTGCATTTTTATAACTAAATTCATCTTGTTTGTGAAAAGCACTTTGGTGGTAAGTGGCAGTAACAGCAGTGAACATGGCGATCTAACACTGTAGTTAATGTAGTAGATAAATCACTGTATGTCAATGTGGATGGTAAACTTAGCTCTGTGTAATTAATGAGGATACAACGTGCACTTTACAAGATTGTTTTAGAGATAAGGGACATGGTGTACTTTCACAAAAACACACAAGTGGAGTAGAGTCACTTTGGGTTGTTTGTTTTTAACCATTATTCAAAAGAAGTATGGAATCACTGGGCTGGATGATTCTTTTCCTCATCACAATCTTTGATTCTATTCTTAAAAAGCAAATACAAATTCATTATAAAATAAATGTCCATGACAAATTGAATCAATAAAATTTATAATGTAAATCTAAGTAATGATATGTAATCCCTCTTTTACCCAGTCCTAATAGTTATTGCCATTAAAGGCCCTGTACCAAATTATTTTTCACATTTTTGAGCAAAATCTGTCTTACCTTAGTACAAATATATATTGTATAAGCAGCTCTTGAGGTTAAAATAAATGTGCTGCATGCTGCCTGCAGTTTTACGGTCTCAATGTTTCAAAATAGAGGCTGAAATCTGGATGTAGATTTCAGCCTTTATTTTGAGGCAAAATCGTAATCATAATCATAATGTTTAACCAGTGGTTCTTAACCTGGGTTCGATCGAACCCTAGGGGTTCGGTGAGTCAGTCTCAGGGGTTCGGCGGAGGTCAAGACACGCACCCGACTCAAATGATTAGCGGACTGCGAGCGTCTTCAGACGTTGGCCCAATTCAACAAATGAACCCTTTGATGTGTCTATCGAAGTACCTGCCCAATTTAAATGAGCCGTTTGAACGGCATAAAAACATAAAACAACATAAAAACGAAGAAAAGGAACAGCCTTTGCTGTGAAAATGACATGAGAGGCACTTGCCAAGGTGAAACCACACGTTTCTGAACTGGTCTCTCAAAGGCAACAGCAGAAGTTACACTGATTTGCAGTAAATATTCATTATTATTCTAGCGTGATGGAAATTAGGTGAAGGGTATGTGTTAAAATGTAAAAAATAATAAATAGCATAAATACAATAAGTTCATTATTGAAATACATAAGGTTAAAAATTAAAATAATTTCAGTGTGGTGGTATTAAAAAACATCATGTCTTTGTAAAAAGGTATGTATGTAATTTGTTGTGAGTTCATGCATTGTATTGGTTTTATTCTTTGAACACAGTGATGTTAATGCACTATTCATTTTGTGCACCAGTAAAACATACATATGTCTTGAATTTGAAAAAAAAAAAAAAAAAAAAAAAAAAAAAAAAAAATATATATATATATATATATATATATATATATATATATATATATATATATATATATTATTATTATTATTATTATTTATTTATTTTTTTTCAATAAACAAGGGTTCGGTGAATGTGCATATGAAACTGGTGGGGTTCAGTACCTCCAACAAGGTTAAGAACCACTGTGTTAAACCAAAGCTCAAAACATACAACTATACAGGAGTCAAAATGCATCTTTGTTGAATGCATTTTTCTAAAGACAACCTACTCTATAAGATTCTATTCATTCGCAATTTCAGAAACAAAAACCCCACATCTGCATGCTGCTACTCTGCTTTAGTGTCTATACATTTTTTTGATTATTGTAGCTGTCTAAGTTGCATCCAAGGCTCTGCCAGGTTTAATTTAAGTTTGGTAGTTTTTAAAAAAGTTCAGTGATAAACTTACCATCTTCTGAGTGGTTCCTCCATCAGTGGGACACTCCTTAAAACAGACCCCAGCAACATTAAGAAGGCCGAGAGGAGCAGAGACGGACGCAAACCTGAAGACACAAAAAGGTAATGTATAAAGATTATAAACTATAACGTTATAACCCCCTGTGTAATATCTAGGCTCATATGAACCAAATTGTGACGCACTGTATAATATTTTTTTTTTATCAGAGCAAACATTATATTAAAGATTCAATATGTAACTTTTCTGATGGGGACCTGCATGTCTCCATGGAGATTTTATTGCCTGGAATGTTCACCAATATGGCATTAACCTTATCTTTCTCTTATTTATTATTTTTTATTGCAAGAAAAACATGATTTAGTTAGTTCTTCCTGTGGGTGGGCTTGCCTGGCCACAGATCTGACCAAGCGCTTGGACAGTTGATGTGATCTGCTTGTCTCCGAGATCAAGATTAATGCCATACTGTGGAACATGCTGCTTGTGTCTCCAGGGACACAAGCAGCAGATAGAAGATCCTCCACCAGATCCTCCTTTCTGAATATAATGTTCAACACAGACACTAGAAATAAGGTGGAGTGAGTGTCTTGCTCAAGGAAACAACAGCACTGGTTGGTGTAGGAACTAAACCGCCACTAATCTTTGTAACGGCTTCATTTCCCTTTTGTCATCAGATAAGCATTGTTCACTGACACATTTTTAGATAGTCTTCGGTTTTGGCCTATAATAAGAGTCCGGACATTATTTCCAAATACCAACTCCATGACGACAATAAGCAAATAAATAATTTCAACAGATATACAAGTCTGTTTCTGTTTCCAGCATGTGACTGTCATTGAGGGAAACTCTCTCCATTTCCCTGTTCCAAATGAGACATGATGACCACAATGGGAAGTATGTAATGCCACTGTCCTATTGACGGCATAGCAAATTGCAATAACATACACAAGTCAGACGTGTTCAGTGTCTGCCTCGTATAGGTTAATATCAATGTTCAATATATTATAGACAGTAATTTTTGGGCAATTTGAACCATAGAAGGATGAATGAATAATTTCTCTGACTCACTACAGATGCAAATTAACTACAGTATTTTCTATAAGTCTATAAGTTGTATTTTTTTCATACTTTGGCCTTGGCTTCAATACTCAGATGCGACTTATAGGTGAAATTATTCAAACAAGTAATTTCACATCTTCGTTATTGTCTGTATTATTATTATATCTACTACTCCTATACCATTAAAATTTAAAAATTTCAACATTATGGTAATTTAAAAGACATCTGAAAAAGACTGAACAAAAATGCCTGATAAAAGAAAACTGTATTCTACTGAGTCTGAGTCACACCAGACACGTATTCACTTCGCTGTCTATGCTTCATGTAGCTGAATAAATATAAATATGTTACGTTAGCATGCTGTACTGCTATTTAGCCTGTTGTTCTTTATTTTATTTTTATAACTTGCCTTTAAAGATAAAATGTCTGTTCTTGGTCTCGATTTTTGTAAAATAATTTCCCCTAAAAAATGGGACTTATAGTCCAGTGCAACTTGTATATGTTTTATTCTTCATTATTATGCATTTTTTGGCAGGTGTGACTTATACTCCAGAGCAACATATAGTTCAGAAAATACAGTACTTAAGTGTTTCATTCTGCTATTTATTTGTTTTATTGCAGCTCATGTTTTTTTAAACAATACTGTAGATTTTAAATAGTTTTTGTGTTTTTTTGCACTTTGGTTATTGTCAGTCACTACATAAATTAGTTACAATATTATCGTTAATATTAACTTTCCATAATTTAAAAAAGTATAATCATTCATATCCAGAAAAATGTTTTAACTGTCAGCAACTTTCATAATTATCATTATACAATCGTTAATCACAATTATTCTGGCCATGATAATTGTGACATCAAATTTCAATACTGTCCCATGGCTAAAATACAGCTCCTTTAATTGTTGTTGTTTTTTTATTTTTTTTAATCAAACAACTTTATTCCAACTGATTTGCTTAATTAGCATGCTTGGATGAAGCTTGGTAGTGACAGTATTTTACAGACTGACCCATATTTGAAGCAGGTTTCACTACAAGGACTTTGACATTTTGCAGTCATGGATCACTGGTGCGCGAGTTATTCTGTGGCCTCAGCAGTTCTTCAGTGTGTCATAACTTCACTATATTACATTCCATCATCTGATCATCTTATAATACAGTCTGTGTGTGTGACTTTGGTTGTTTAGTTTCCGCGTTTCTAAGAAGTGTAAATCCCCACAGGAAATGTCAGGTCGATTCCTTGAAGTTGGGTCATTAAGCTGCATCTTAGGGCTGAGCAATATTACAAAATATACAATTGGGTTACTAATATTGGTCAATTATGTTTTTCAATTTGATTTGATTATATCTTATTAAAACTGACATGACAATTACAATATCAACTTATTGTTCAATACATGATAGATGGAACAATAATTTTTCAATATTTATCGTGGGTACTTTTTTATGTACTAGTGTTAATATTTTGGTCATTTTTCTGTACTACAATGAGGTTTGAGCTGCGAAGGGTTGAATTACGAACTTCTATATCTCATTATAGATACTATTTTTATTTGTTGTTTTTTTACTATGTTGTACTTTTAGAATAGTTTTTGGGGGATAATGTTGCTTTATGGTTTGGTTTCAATATTATTGTTTAAACGTTTATATATACTTCAGCAATATAACACATTTAAAAGTGTTATGGTGACAGGCTTATTGGCTGTAGACGTCTGTATTAAAAGCTCCAAGCTGATCACTGACAATCAGAAAACTGAATCTCAATTTGATTTAAAAAACTAAATTGAGTAATTGACCAGCTCTGGGGGCAACAGTAGCTCAGTGAGTCTTTATCCACTCATACCAGGATTGGTGTTTCGAATCCCACTCTCGACATGAACTTCAGTGGGAGAGTGGTCAGCTCCACTGACTCACAGGTGATTCCAGCTCCCATATGAATACTGTTGTCGTGTCCTTTGGCAAGACACTCAACCCATTTCACCTCCAGTGTCTGTGCTCACTGGTGTGTGAGTTCTTTGATGTAAAATTGCTTTGAGTGCCTTGAAGGTGGAAAAGTGCAATATCAAAATGTGACCAATAGGCATGCATTATTAACCATTTCAAAATAAAGGACAAAAATGTATCTATAGGATCTCAGCTTAAACTTAAAATAAATACTGCACATGCTATAATCCATTGTTGATTTTCTTTCAAATATCATTTACTATGCATTACTGTGACATTTGATACTGCAATAAAACATCTTACAATAATGCTACTATAATAGATCAAATTGCAATGTTAGGTCAAGTTGCCCTATATGGACATCAATATAATGCTTATGATAGTTTGTGCTCCCAGTAAGTTCTCCCAAATGTTAGTTGCTCAAGTTACTGTCACTACTAGATCAATATGGCAACATGGGGGAAGTGTCCTGCCATAGGACACAAGAGCAGTATGCACATTGACATGAGATGTCTGTCGTGTCCTTGGGCAAGGCGCTTAACCCACCTGATGCCTAGTGCCTACATATACTGGTGTATGAATGTTTGTGTGAATGGGTGAATGGTTCCTTGATGTAAACTGTTTTAGTGTATTGAAGGTGGAAATTGGTTGTTACAACATGGTAGCATTTATGCTTTTGTTAATTAAAACACCAAACTATGCTATACTCTTTGCTACAAGATTGTAAACAAAACACAATAGTTATACTTTTAAAAAGCAGTATGTTGGTAGCAGTCAATGTCAGATTTGAAAACAAGGTCGCACTATGTTCTAATGTGATTTGTAAGTACTATAGTATAGTATGGCATTAATACTTTTCTATCTCTATGAAGACAGGTGATGCCACCAGGACAAGATATGTTTGAGCAATACTGTGATTGAATGAAACATAGCTTAATAGCTCAACATAGTTTAATTCCATACTTTAAAACATTCCAGTTACAGTAATAGCATCTCTTTGGACCAGCGTAACTCCCATCAGAAAAGTTACAGAGTGTGCCATTAATGGACATTTGTATGATGAAATCTGCAAATAAATTTTACCTTGGGTCAAGATTCTAGATACTAGATTGTAGACATACTGAAACTCTATTTCGATTCCAATACCATGGTGATACCACTGTGATAATGATAATAATAATAACAATAATTCTTAGACAATAGATTTTCCACATTAAATCATAGTACTTTCTCATATATTACAATGCGGCTTTGTATCTTATCCCTCAGTTGTTTAGGTATGTATCATAATACCCCATGGGCGTATACTAGTCTATGTGGTCTTATTCTTGTTCTGATACAGCTCAAGATCATTCTAAAACTATTCAGAATGGTCCATTTCTGTCCAATGAATATGACTTTTTTAATATCGATAACAACTGTTACCAAACTTGGCCTGATGGTGACACCTGCATGTAGGCAAGTTTAATGCCATACTATGGAACATTCAATGCACGCATGTTTATGTGTGACAATAATTGGCACATTTAAATGTTTTACAATGAGACAAAAGCACACTGCTACTATCACTACTGCTACTATAGATGCTACTACTTATTAGGCTGCTACCACTTATACTCTTATGATGATTAAAGCGCAGTAGGACACATTGGCAAAACTCGTTTTAAAAACATAAAACTACAATATTACTTGTAGACTAACTATAGTTGTCATTATAGAAGAGTGAAACTAACTAGAAGAAAATACGAATGGGATTATATGAAGTATAGCCAATTTAAGATTTTTAGCTACAGAAAATTCACTAGAGATTGTAAAGAAATCCATGTCAAAACATCAGGATAGATGACACACTTAAATATACAATATATGTAACACATCAATAGGAGACAGTTCAGATAAGCCACTCAACTATTAGTCTATAAACATAGATATTTCTGAAAACCTCATGATTCATTGCATTTTAACCAGATAACATATTGTATTATGCAATAACACGTAAAAATCAATAGCAAAACAACACAGCCAGAACAATGTGTACTGAGCATCTCACCCTTTTTATCCATCAGCCACACAAAAAGAAGCCATGGCACGTATCCTACTGGGCCCCAAAGCACCAAACCTGCGATATCCGACTTGGTGAAGCCATAAGCGTGCACAGCTGAGTTTTGAATAGGTCCCCAAAAGTTCCATACCATCCCTTGCATTAGTCCTAACAGAGAAAACAATGCCAAAACCAGCCATCTTCGCCTGTATACTCTGCCATGGACGACTGGCGGTGCGTTCGCCTCGGCTAAAGATGGGACTAAAAGCGGTTCCCTTTCGGCCTCGGTGCTCGAAACGGCACCCATAGTCGTGTTTTTTAACGTCGTCCCTTCTTGTAATGCCGATTGTCCGTGTCACAGCCGAAGAAAATCGTATAACCCGACGGAAGACAGCCGACCAAAAACAAAACAGACCAGTATCATGTCATCTGACCTCACTGCGCATGCCTGACAGGAAGTAGAGCAGAATAAAGAAACCGGACATGATTAGCCGCCATTTTGGATCAGACGCCGCATTTAATGGAATTGAGAATCGGCGCTGATGTTGAGCCAAAATGGAATTGTTTGCAGGGTAATGTTACACAGGCGGAATTTGAAATTTCGTAGTGTCATGTGAGGTTTGTTTACTTCCGTGAAAACGCCACTAGCACGTGTAGTGAAAGGTGAGTACCCTCTTCTTACAAGAAGGACCCTACAACTGCATTTCTGAGAATTTAGTTACGAAACTAGATGTATAGTTTGCTTAGATAACGCACTGTTTGATCACATATAAAGTATAGCACTTGACTTTATAATTGATTGATTTTTACGTCCACTTTTAGATTAAAAAAAAGTCATAAGGGCTAGAGATCAAGCAACATTCACCAATTAGGCTACTATAAGCTAATAACGCACTGAATAAACATCACACTAAGAGTCTTGTAAGGTTACAACAGCCTCTAAGCAAGTAAAACCCCTACAATTAGAGATACAAGTGGGTGAAATTCAAAGGCTTAACTTTTAATAATACTGATTTAAATTTGAGTGAACAAAATACTAAAGAATTCACTGTATGTATGGATGCGTTTTGCTGCTTACTACTTACTGTTAAAACTATGTCACAGGAGAAAGCAGTAGTGATATCATGACACATAAAGAAACTAAAAACATACATACTAAACTTTCTGAATCTTCACTTTTTGGGTTCGGCTCTTGGGTCCCTAGTCACAGGGACAATAATGTCATACAATTACATCAAACTAATTAACTGATTTTAACTGTCTTTCAGAATGAGAACATTTTGCAGTCCAAAAGATCAAAATACTTGCTACTTGCTTCCCATGGATAGTAAAAATATTGCTATTATATAAAGTAGGGCTGTTGCTTGTGTCTTAGTTGACCAAATAGCGTATTAGTTGACAATTCATTTAATTGCTATAATACCCTGGGGCATTAGCTGAAAAGAGAAGTTAGTGAGTGAGTTAGGTGAAGATTTTATATTTTTTATATTTATTTGTAAAAAGCTAATTCATCTTTATATAAATACATTGTTTCCTAGTACATTTTTCTGCATAAATAGTTGCTACTCCCATGCAGGTGTAGTGTTGTGAATACAGTTTGGGTCAGATAGACAGAGATACATAATAGTTTTGAGAGCTTTTACCACACCCTCATTTTAGTCAACTAATCGTCAGGAAATGTTTTTAATTGACAACAGCCTCTGTATGATGTTTTACTCTCTGTCAGATAATGGCATGCTCCTCTGCTGTGAAGCCCTTCAGTCCAGATGAGGCACACAGACTCATTCACCAGCTGCAGCAACCGGCCGTGTTTTTAAACATGACCAAAGACTGGCCTGTGCTCCAGTGGACGGCACAGCATCTCTCACAATGTCTAAAGGAGAAACTGATCAGGTTCAGACTGGGCAAGAAAGAGGAGACGAACGGTAAGCATTAAATGTTTTAATGTTCTGAGCTCAAAACATATCTCTGCTAGTGTGCCATATGTCACAAAATTTGAAGTGTGATATATTGCAGAAGAAACTACAGACGATAATACGCAGATTAATTATATTTTTACATAATTATGGTCATTGACAAATGCTCGACATGTGTAACAAGGAACCAACAGGCAACAACAGACTATATTACAACTCATTCATTGTCATTTTTGGGGCTATTGCGTTTAAATCCCTTTAAAATCTCCACTGCAGGTGATGGTACTAAACACGTTTAACATCTTTGTTTTTGTAGGTGTAAACAAAACAAGCATGGACATGGACATGTATCACTGTAGTTAATAATAAATAAATATTACCAATACTATTGAGATGTTACTACTTTTTCTTGTATTAAACAGTTGCAGCTTGAGACTTGGCTTACTAGTGCCACATGCTTGTCTATGGAAATAGAAAAGTTTAATGCGTTACTGTGGAATATTCTTGGAAAAACAATCACTATGAAGACAATAAGGCAGCGGCCCTCCTCCAGGAAAGTTGCACAGTGCACCTTTAAATAGGCTAAAAATATAAGAAAAGTTATTTTAAGCTTCCTATGTTTATGTCTATTTAATTTTAAACATTAAGTTGCATACTTATTCCTAGAGCGCCTTTAATATAGATTGGTAAGTACATGCATTCCAAATTGAATAGCATTATAAAACACAGAAATATTTAGAATAAGTTGTATTTTTAGACCCATTGCCCCTACCAATCTAATGTAAAACTAATATCAAAATCATACAGTTACTTCTTATTAAAGGGCCCATAATACTTTCTAATCTTACGATTACAATATTGTTCCCTCATTAAAAGCCATAAGAGCATTGTGTTTTGTTTCATTCGCATGTTTAAATCACAAATCCTGCATATTTAGGTTGAGTTCTTCTCTCAGACAGAAAACTCTCTGTTCCACCTTGTGATGTCATGTGGTAATACAGGAAGTGCTCCACTGTGTTTTTAAACTTCATACACCTTCACTTGAATCATTTGGATAAGTTCAGCTCTGAAATTTCCAATCTCCACTAAACAAAAGGTAAAAGGTAGCTGTTAATTTGAAAACTTCATGACATGACCAGGTGGAACAGAGCATTTTTAGCTTTGGAGATGGAGACAGGAGAAAGGATTACACATGTGTGAATGAAGCAAAACACAACACTATGCATGTTTTTGATGAGGTAAGAACATTTTAACATGGCTTAAAGCTCACAAGAGTCTATTTTGTGTAATATAGGGCTTTTAAACAAATTTGTCTATTTCAGAAAATGGTATCTTACCTTTCTGCAATCTTCTATAACACAACTTTTATGCTTCTTTTTTGTTCAGAAATAAAGATGAATTTTGTATTGAAGGCAGTTTTGCATTTTTATAGAGTGCAATACATCTTTCTGCCATGTTTGAACGCAGCCATTAGATTGTAGTTACTCAAACCTTAGGGGACAATTACCTCCCATAATGATCACTTTCAAATGTCACCTCTCGACATAAAAACCTAATATATTTTGGAAGTTTTATGTACCTTCTGCTTGCTATTAAAGGTTCACTCGGTAACTTTTCTGGTAGAGGAATCTGCAACCGGCTTGTCTCCAGTGGTTGAAGAAGTACTCAATTTAGTTACTTAAGTAAAAGTATCACATGAAAAAATCTACTTAAGTAAAAGTATTAAAATACCTGTTTAAAAATGTACTTAAAGAGTAAAAATATTTTGCATATTCAATGAGAACTAATAAAGTTTCAAATGTAGCGATTTTGATAATGATTTGTGTATACAGTTGAAGCCAGAAATTTACATACACAATGTAAAAAGACACATATGCTGACATGAAATCAGACTAAACCTTTAGACAGTTTTTCATTACTTTCTTCAAAATCAGAAGTTTACATACATTTAATTAGTATTTGTCCTAAGTCATACAGTTTAAAGGCAATGGGACCAAACATTTTGGATATCCTTCTACAAGCTTCTCACAAGAGTTGGCAGGAATTTTGGCCCATTCATCCAGACAGAACTGGTGTAACTAAGCCAAGTTTGCAGGCCGCTTTGCTCGCGCATGCCTTTTCAGGTCTGCTCGTAAATTTTCAATAGGGTCTTTCTAAGTTATTTAAAGGCATAGTAATCTTGCTGCATGTAAATTTCTGACTTTGAAGAAAGTAATGAAAAAACTTGTCAAAAATACTTAAAATGAAATAAAGCAAAAAAAGCAAACAGAAATACTTTAGGTAATTGTAACTGACCTAAAACAGTTACAATTACAAAACAGTTACAAAACTGTGTATATATATATATATATCAGTGGCTTGCAAAAGTATTCTTGAAGTAGAAAGAAAATTATACATCATTTCCAGATTTAAAAAGTGCAAAAGTATTTTGGGGTATGTCTCCACCAGCTTTGCGCAAATACAGACTGAAATTTTTGCGCATTCTTCCTGGCAAAACGGTTCAAGCTCTGTCAGATTTGATGGAGACCATTAGTGAAGTGCAGTTTTCAGATCTTTCCACAGATTCTCAATTGGATTTTGGATTGGACTTTGACTGGGCCATTCTAACACATGAATATGTTTTGCTTTAAACCATTCCATTGTCACTTTGGCTTTATGTTTAGGATCGTTGTCCTGCTTGAAGGTGGACCTCCGCCCGAGTCTCAAGTCTTTTGCAGACTCCAACGGGTTTTCTTCCAAGTCTGTGTAGACCCTCAGTCGTCCAGGTCTGATCCATAGCAAATGACAAACTTCAAATCTGTCAACTGGACAGATCGTTGTTGGAGTGAAGACATTTCGCTGCTCATGCCTTCAGTTCTGGTCAGAATACTGGTGGCCATTGCCTTATATTTATCTGAGGGGAGGGGGGCTAAACCCACTGAAACTGTAAACAGCTATTGTTTCCACTTTCAGCTGAGACTACCCTATTCAGCCCTTAACGATCCTGCTATTGTTCTCATTGTTCTGAATCTGAGGATGGAGTTGTAGATGAGGGAGAGATTATGTCTCAGGCCCTCATTTCTGTTTAAGGAAGGATTCTCTTTCCTAACAAAAATTGCTTCTTTAACTCCTCTCTCAAACCATTTATTTTCTCTGGCTAAGATCTGAACTTCACTGTGTTCAAAGGAGTGGTTAGTGGCTTTGAGATGGAGATGCACGGCGGACTGGGGTCCAGAGGAACTCTCCCGCCGGTGTTGGTACATCCTCTTATGGAGCAGCTGTTTAGTTTCTCCAATATAACACTCACTGCACTCTTCACTACACTGAATGGAGTAGACTACATTACTTTGTTTATCGCTCAGGGGTTTTGTCCTTAGGGTGAACCAATTTTTGCCTTAAAGTGTTTGTGGGTTTGAAAAAGACAGGAATCTCATACTGTCTGAAAATTCTCTGAAGTTTTTCAGACACACCCACAGTGTAAGGAATGGTTACACCTTTCCTTCTAGGTTCAGATTCCCTGTTGTCCTGTTTTTTAGCTCTCTTAGATCTATTGAAGGCCCATTTTGGATATCCACAAGCAGAGAGGGCTTTCTCCACATGTTGCTTCTCCTTTACTTTTCCCTCTGTGTTTGTAGGCACCACTTAAGCTCTGTGTTGTAGTGTCCGGATCACTCTGAGTTTGTGCTGCAGTGGATGGTGTGAATCCAACAGCAGGTATTGGTCCGTATGTGTCGGCTTCCTGTAAACTTCTACCTGGAGTCGCCTGTCCTCCCCTATTGTTACTGCACAATCTAAGTTTGTTCTCCTTGGCTTCTTCCCGTGTGAACTTGATGTTTGGATCCACAGCATTAATATGTGCAGTAAAAGGCTCCAGATCCTGAATTTTAATTTTGGTCCAGTTGTCATCTACATATGAAAACCAATGTGTGGGTGGAGTACCTGGAAATGAGGTCAAAGCCTCTTGTTCAAATTGTTCCATGTATAAATTAGCCATGATAGGAGAGACAGGTGAGCCCATGGCACAGCCATGGATTTGCCTGTAGAGGTTTCCTCTAAACTGGAAATATGTGGTATTAAGACAAATTTCCAGCAGTTTGCAGATTTGGTCCGGTGTCAGTTTAATTGTCTTCTTTAGCCTAGTATCCTGCAGTAGCCTCCTCTTCGCTGCCTCCACCACTACTGATGTGGGGATACATGTGAAAAGAGAGGTCACATCAAATGAAACCATGGTCTCATCTGGATGAGACCATGAATAAAAGCTGAATAAAAGCACCCCGACAGCATGATGCTGCCACCACGGTGTTTGACTGGGGGGATGGTGTCTTTAGATGTGCAGTGTTAGTTTTCCTCCACATGTAGCGTTTTGTTTTTAGGCCAAAAAGTTCGATATTGGTCTCATCAGACCAGAGCATCTTTTGCCACATGTTTGCTGTATCCTCCAAATGACTTTTAGCGAACTGTAAAGAAGACTTTTCATGGATGGTTTTCAACAATGGCTTACTTCTTGCCACTCTTCCATAAAGAACAGATTTGTGTAGAGCACAACTAATAGTTGTCCTGTGAACAGATTCCCCCACCTGAGCTGTGGATCTCAGCAGCTCTTCCAGAGTCACCATGGGCCTCCTGGCTGCATCTGCATGAGTGCTCTTCTTGTTCATTCTGTAAGTTTTGGTGGACGGCCATGTCTGGGTAGGTTTGCAGTTGTGACATACTCTTTCCTTTTCCGGATGATGGATTGAGCAGTGCTCCTTGAGATGTTCAACTTTTTCTCTGACCTGTTGTGCTCCTTTGACTTCTTTTTGTGGTTTGCTCCCCAACACTCTCTTAACAAACTTCTGTGGCCTTCACAGCACAGCTGCAGTTGTACTGAGACAAGATTACACACAGGTGGACTCTTTTGACTTTTTTTAGTCATTATGTCAACATTCAATCTTTCCAAAATCATCAGACAACTTCTAAAAGCAATTGGTTGCATTCAAGAAAAAGGTGATATATGGTATGAATGGTGGTATGAATACTTTTGCTCTTTTAATTTTTTTTATTTAGAAAAAAATTGGAAATCTTGTAAAGTATGTTCTTCCACTTCACACTTGTGTATCATTTTGTGTTTCTCATTCACATAAAATGCTAAGAAAATGTATTTAAATTTGTGGTTGTGACGTGACAATATGTGAAAAAGTTCCGGGGGGATGAATACTTTTGCAAGCCACTGTATAGCAGGTATCTGATCTGTAACTTGGGCCCGGTAGCGTCACCTGCTGTCTCCATGTTATTGCTTTGCCTGGAATTTTTCGCAGTATGACAATAAATGTATAAATCCTGTATTTATTAAATTTTTTTTAGATTTTATTGCTTAAAACTACATTGAAAAACAAGGTTGGGTAACTTTATCTGCTTGTTTTCATGGAGATAAATAAGTTAATAAAGTCATACTGTGGAATGTTTTAGAGAAAGAAATAATATCTCCAACACAGACAAGAAGGTGGCAGGCCCTTTACCAGAAAAGTTACATATTGTATCTCTACAATAGAGAGAAGTAAATGGGAAGCTAATTGCATTCCTGGATCATCTATTTCTACTACAGCCGTTGTCAAGAAAGGCACAACATAAAGGAAAAACGCATAGATTATAAATGTCAGCACTCAACCGTAATACAATACTTTGTTTACTGAAACAAAACAAAAAAAAATCACTACCACAATGATTTATTTTTCTCATATAAAAGCAACTTGAACCAAATTTCATGCTTCCTTAGTGATATATTGGTGTAGGCTCACTGTAATGCTACTTCAGCCACTTTCTGCATACACTGAATAATTTGAATATGATTTTCACTCATTTTTTGCATTGTTTATTGTAGATTTTATTATATTTTGTAGATCCTTTGTTTGAGACGCAGTGTTCATTTGTGAATGTGACGCTGGGGCAGTTTTTGAGGTGGGCAGAGGGAAAGGAAGGAGAAGAAGTTGGTGTATTCCGTGACTTTCCGAAAACGGAGTACTGGGCCTATGCAGACTACAAGTACATTGCAGAGGTGTTTGAAGACCAGCCTTCCAAGTTTGAGGTAAGAGCAAACATTTTGATACAGTAAAAAATAGATACTATAAAATGGTTGTTTATTGACTGTTTGTAATTAGGAGTTTTTATTTTCCAATCCATATCCATATCAAAAATAACAAAAGGTTCCATGATGTTTTAGTCAACCAAAATTAGTATTATTAGTATTAGTATTAGTATTGCAAGGATTTATATGAGATAACAGCAGAAAGAAGAAGTGAGTGAGCTAGCTGAAGATTTGGTATTTTGAGGTATTTACATGTACAATGGCAGATTAAACTCATGATCAACAAGTTGAATCTGTCTTTATATAAATAGATTATTTCCTGGTCCTTTTTTCTGCAATAGTTATTTTTGTCCCATCCAGGTTTAGTCTTGTGAGTGCAGTTTGGGTCAGATACTTAGAGATCTGCAATAGTTTTGAGAGCCTTGCCTTTTCGACTACAGCACTACTAATTTCAAATGAAGATATGCAGTTATTTTCTCCATCAAAAATAGTTTTGCCATAGTTCTAGTGTGAGGGTAAGACTTCGTTATTATCTTTCTTGCCATAATCAGTGAAAGAATTTCTATTAATTGAGTTTCTTTCTTACACAAAATTTTCTGCAAATGTTGTGTGTATTACACATCTTGTTGGTGGTAAGTTTCTTCTGTAGCCTCAGCTGCCCTAGAGTAGAATGATGACAGAGTGGTGACATCCGCTGACTCACAGATTGGCATTGCGATTCCAGCTCCCACAAATGATAGCTGCCAATGTGTCCTTGGGCAAGACACTTAACCTTCCTTGCTCTTTGAGTGCCTTGAAGGTGGAAAACCGCTAGTTGTGTGTTGTGCTGCCTTATAACTTCTCCCAATTTACACATAGTTACAAAGTTTTTAACACCAACAAATCATAAATAACCCGGTACATTGCTTCCTGTAATTAAACAGTCATATTTACGGAAACTGTGTCTTATCACCTCCTCACATATTAAACACAAAACTCAGAGCCAATATATTCTTTCATTATTATTCCCATTTTTTAGCCTGTTTTGACATTTCCAATTAAAATGTTAAGCTTTAGCCCACAGCGATTTATTATTAGCTGCTTTTCGTGACCGGCATTGGCTTAAAAAAGCAATCCTCGCCAAGATATTTATTTCATTTTTACCTCGATGATAAATTCTATTGGCTGTCCACCTGTAATTACAAGCTGCTGACATCCATGCCTTTGAGGAAAAAGACATTTTAAAGGCATAAATTGTGTTGTATGGATTGCGTCCCGAAGCTAAGATTGTCTATTTTAATTTTCAGCTAGAGGCTAAAATGCTAATGAGTAAATTATTTGAGATAGCTCTGAAAATGCATTATTGGTTTATGATTATGACTGACAGTTGTTTTATCTATAAATAAAGTTTCTTCTCTAAGAAATTGGGTATACTACATAGTTTGAATGTTGTAAATAAATTTATATATATTGTAATGATCTGATATTTTGTGTTTATTTCAGAGTTGACAACTTTTGTTATTCTTGTAACTGTTATGTGTTGTTGTTAAAGTAACTGCTTCTGAATGTGACACTTGGTTGCTGTTAAGGTCCTATTCCTCAGTTACTGGTCTGTTTTGGAGACTGGCTCTAGTGAGTTGAGACTGCTGTTATTTTGCTCTTGTTCTGGCGTGGGTTACAACCTACAGTAGCCCCTGTGTTCAGAAAATAAACAACCTGAAGTAATTTGGCTTGTTTCCTTACATCAGAATGTTACAATATTTACAGGTTGACTTTCAGAATGATTTGTTTAAGAAAATATAAAAAATATAAAGTTGACCAATCAATAAGCCATCTCTAATGGTCAGCATTTACTCTCCACATCAGGTCTAACTCAGAACTAAACCAGGTCTGAATCAAGTCTAATCTAGAACTAAACCAGGGCTAAACCTGGTCTAAAAAAAAGAGGTCTATATCAGGACTATGTCAGGTGGTCTAAACCAGGACTAAACTAAAGCGACCCTGTCAGATACTCACCACTGCAAGTCAGAAACCACTGCAACACTAAACCAGCTCTAAACCAGAATTAACTTCTTAATTATGCATTTGTCTCTAAAATAATATGCTTATATATAATTTTAAAGGTGCACTATGTAACTTTTGTGGTTGAGGGCACTGCACCTACTTGTCTCCATGGAGATGTTATTGCTTTGCCTTTAATGTTCCACAGTATGGCATTAAACTTATCTACGCCAAGTTACAGATCTGTTAACTTTTATGTCTGTGAAGATATTTTTGAGCAATGTAAACACTTGTAATTAATTAAATATAAGGTAAATAAGTTTAATGCCATACTGTGGAACAATCCAGGCAAAGCAATATCTTCTCCATGGAAACAAGCTTGTGGTATGCACCACCAGAAAAGTTATAGTGAACATTTACCTCAGGTAACAGAATGACTCAGAAGATAAGATATTTATATGTATGGTAACCACAATTAATTGTGATTTCACTAATATTTAATACGTATCAATATTATACTGTATTTCCATTTTATCATAAGTTTTATTCATTTATGTTTGTTTTTTTTTCTCTGTAGGATGTGAAGTGGTGTGATTTTGGTTTTGAGGACCGCGGGGGCAGAGAGAGCACTTTGTGGATTGGGACAGAAGCAGCCAACACTCCCTGTCATCTGGACTCCTACGGGTGCAACCTGGTACTGCAAGTGCAAGGACGGTGAGAGAGAATGCTATTAAGAGTATATATATATATATATATATAAATATATATATATTAGAAATTGTGTGTGTGTGTGACCTCTACAAACAAAACTAATGCATTAGTTTTGCAGTTCATATTTTAGTCTTCTCTCAAATGTTAATGCACCTGTAATTGTTTAGAATGTGCTCTATGCACAGCAGTACGCTAGCTAGCTCTCAAAGCTACAAACAGTCACAATTGGAAGAATATTTCAGTTTGTGGTGTTGTTTTAATATTTATTATCCCTCAAAGTTAGCATTAGCATTGAGACACAAAGATTTCTTTCTAAAAATAGAAGTGTCCTCTGGTGAAGTATTAATTTTATTTATGTT
The DNA here is from genome assembly GCF_009829125.3 of Periophthalmus magnuspinnatus. Lineage (NCBI taxonomy): Eukaryota > Metazoa > Chordata > Actinopteri > Gobiiformes > Gobiidae > Periophthalmus > Periophthalmus magnuspinnatus. The sequence continues at coordinate 29,736,165 of NC_047146.1, read as the reverse complement.
GTTTATAACATCCACAGTGACAACCACCCACAGCTCCCCGTCCACTGCCTTATCTTTAAATATTTATTCATTTTAGTGTGACTTGGCAAAAACCTCATAGAGATAAAATTGGAGAGGAAGTAGCGACGCTGACAGTGAGGTTGCGGTATTGTGCAAAAAGTCTATTGATTACATTGCACTACTTGGTGCAAGGTAAATTCACAAGTGTTTAACCTGATCATTTCTATTAGTGACTCAGTGACCCAAGAAATGTGCATTTTAACTATGTTCATTTTAGCTGCCCCCATCTGTATTAATTAATAATGGCCCATTGAATGTTGTGATGTCACCTGACACTTACCCATGTCTTGTGTTGTGTTCCTTGGTCTTTTAAATAGCATTTTTATGAGCTGCACTAATTTTAACCACAGCAAAACAAGACAAATTCTGACCAAAGCTGACCACACTGGGGTCATTTTAAAAAGGTCTCCTCTGCACTTTCACTACAATCGCTGAAAATGCCTCCTGATGCTTTTGTATTGATCTAAAAGGGGAACAAATGGTTGCACTTTCAGGTTTTAGACAATAAAATATGTTTTCAAAATTGCGGTCTCCACAATGGGGCCATAGACAAACAGATACTTCACAGTTTCTGATTTGCAATTTGCCCTTTAGGTTTTTATCAGCAAAAAAAAAAAAAAAAGAATAGCATTTATATTTGGTTTGACTGATAATAAAATACCTGCTGTTTTCAAACATAAATTGAAATGTGATATTTTGTTTTTCTAGTCATTGATGTGTGACTTGGGAGGATAGAGATAATAATGCCCTTCATAGAAAGAGCATCAGATGTTTGTCGGGTGAAGTTTAAAAAAAGGATTTAATATAATAGTCACTAAAGTCGGTCTGAGTCTTAATAAACTACTAATACATTTGTGCTTCATTATGAATTAAGTGTTTCTTCATAGTTTATTCAAGGCTAATTAAGGTATAGTTTTAACAAGTGTGACAGTTCAAGTTTGCCGACAGAGATAAACGTTGAACTTTGTGCCAGTTTTTTTTTTTTTTTCATGTTGATTGGCCCAGTTAATTAATAATGTAGCTTTCTGGCAGTTTTGTTGTTATTTATTTCCTGAACACAAGAGCTACTGAAGGCTTTAATCTATGCCAAAACAAATGCACAACAATAGCAGTTTGAATAGCAGTTTCAGCAGAACCAGACTTAACTCACCAGTAACGGACAATAGAACCTCCGCATCAACTTGTTGGCATAGCAACCAAGTATCACATACAAAAGCAGTTATATTAACAACAACACATGAACAGTTGCAAGAACAACAAAAGGTGTCAGCTCTGAACTAAACACTAAAACAGATCATTATATTTATACTCACACATACACTGCATTCAAAGTAGGCAATGTGTGTGAAGCATAGACTGTATATATAAATGGACATAGCTAACCTTCTAGCCACTGCAGTCCAAATAGGAAGTGAGCATAGGTGCGCATCTGCCTCTGGCTCCAATTCATTTTATATTGAAAACCTATCACCCCTCTCTTTGTAACTGCTGCTGTCAGGCTTGTCATTTTGCTCTTAAAATGTTAGTATTAATCCACAGTACATGATCCTGGTGTTTTATTTGGCCACTATGTCCATAGGTCAAGATATGAACTTTAATAACAGACCAATGAGGCGCAACCTCAGGGAAAGCTGCCTGTAGCCTTGTAGTGAGTTCTCTTTTCTTTCAGGAAACGTTGGCACCTCTTTCCGCCAGAGGACACATGTAAGCTGTACCCGACCAGGATCCCATATGAAGAGTCCAGCGTCTTCAGCCGAGTGAAAGTCCTCAATCCGGATCTCAACCGGTTTAAGGACTTCCAAGGGGCCCGGGCGCACTGTGTCACTCTGCTACCCGGACAGGTGAGGGGTAAACTTTCAGCTTTGATGAAAATTACTCATGTTAGATGTAAAAGTCATTTGTTGGAGTAATTTGTTTAAGTAATTTAGAGACAGATGTATGTTTTTATAAACATGTAGCTGGTAGCTACGTTTTTAATACAAAATTGGGGACAACATTTCAACTGCTTTTCTTGATTTTAACTTAATACAGTGCACATGCGTAAGCTTCTTTTACTTGCATATTGTTGGTGTGTTGTTGGGCAAGACTCTGCATCCATAGACTCTATAAAAAAGTGGACTAAGGGAGTGTGATGTCCCCTAGCATTCAGCTCCAGTCAAACAAAGCTCATCGAGACTAGCAGTTATAGGGCGAATTTGGAGCCGAGTTCCATATTTGGAATTCCGACTACGAGTATCAAAGCAAACAAAGAGCCAATCTGGAGTGAGATTGTTGAAGGTAACGCCTCTTTCCACCTACATCTCTGGTTTAGCAGGGATCAGGCACTTGGCAATGATGTCAATCAAACCTGTTTCTAACACTAGGGCGAGCCAGGATCATGTAAAGCTCATTAATATGCACATTTTAAGACCAAAATGACTAGTCTGACAGCATCATTTACAGAGAGAGGAGCAACATAGAAAGTAAATTGGAGTCCGGTGGCTAGATGTGTCCATTTATAAATACAGTCTATGCATCCACGTTTAGTGTGTGAGTTGTAATATTAAAGCACGGTTAAAACAAAAGTTGATGTAATAAAGTAAACATTGTTTCTCTCCAGTACAGATTTATAGTAAAAGCAGCTATTAGGGTCAAAATGAAACCACTGTGTGCTGCCTGCATCCAATTATAAAGCATTTTTATTGTCCTTTTCTTTTCCCTTTCTCTTCGGTCTCTGCCGAATCTTTCCTTCTCTGTCTTCTCTGTCTGTATTGTCTCCCCCCTCTCCATTCCTTCTCTTTCTGTTTCACTGTCTCCCTATCAACCTTTCTCTCTCCCCTTTCCTTACTTTTTTACACTACCTGACACACCCTCTCTCTCTTTCTGTCTCCCCCATCCCTCCCTTTCCCTTGTTTTTGACCTTGCCTCTCTCTCTCTCTCCCTCCCTCCCTTTCTCCCTCTCTTATCTATTTCTCTCACTCCCTCCTTCCCATCTCTCTCCTTCCCCATCAGCCTCTATCTTTGCCTCTTATTTCTTCTACCTCTCCCACCCTCTGTCCTATCTATCTCACCCCCTCCTTCCCATCTCACTGTCTTTCCCTTTCTCTTTCCCAATTATTCTTTCCACCTCTCTCTTCCTCCCACTGTCTCTCCCTCTTCTCTCATCCCCCCCTCTCCTCCCCCTCTCTCCTCTCCCTCCTTCTCTCTGACAGGAGGATGTAGTGGTCCTGATAGGCCCTATGTTCTGTAGGCAGCAGGCCTCAGCAGCAGATACTGGCCACAGACAGATGGCTAATTACTTTGTCACCGCTCCAGCTCCTGAAGAACACCACAGTGCACCAAGAATCTCAAATAAAACTTAAAAACGAGAATAAACATTCAGCTAAAGATGTTAAAAGTGGACACATTGGGGTAGACTACAGATCTGGGTAAAATACGTTGTTATTGAATACCGCGTGTTTTGTAGATAGAACTGGGAAATATTACATACACATTTATCACAAAACATCCTCATCCATCATATTGGTCCATCATGATTCTGTCTTAGAAACAAATGAAATGGGTATCAGTATTGATTTCCAGGCTTGACTTGCAAAAATAGTCAAATTTCTGAAGTCTGAACTCCACTCCAAATCACATACTTTTACTGACAGAGGTTTGGCTGTAGATCTGCCATTAAAAGACCCAAGCAGATCACTAGTGATTAGAAATGAGAAGTTTGGTAAAAGTTTTGGGTGTCATATAACATCAAAATTGTTGTTCTACATGGAGTAGTCAAAAAACAAGGGTTAAAGTTAGGATTAAAGCCACAGCTATTTGCCAACAAATAGAATAAAATTGAAATCATTTTTTTTTTTTCATCATGAATGTTTTTATTGCACTGAAAAACACTGACACTGTGAGCAGGCTTGGATCTCCACAAACCTGACTCCTCTTTGTTGTTTCCACAGAAATGTTGTTCCTTTGACTATAATCTTCCACAGTATGGCATAAATTTCCATAGAGAATGTTCATAAGTATAGTTTTAACTTTGTTTCCATGGAATCATACAGGTGACATGCCACCTCTAGAAAGTTCCAACACTGCTATCACTTTAAATTAGGAATTAATCCTGGACTATATCAGAACTAAGCTAAGACTAGAATAGGTCAAAACTGGACTAAACTGGATTTAAATGCACCCTTAATAAAGAGGTGTACAGCCAATCTGTCAGTATTCTGTTTGGAGTTTGGTATTTGGAAATATACGTTTGTTATGTTATTGTTTTGTGTAATTATTTCTTAAATCGTGATCAATCAAGAATTCATCCAGCCCTCCTTTTACATTTCTTTAGTGGTTGCTGTCAAATTCAAAGCACAAGAATAATTTCTGTATAGCTCTCTTCTTCATTTCCCCTTACCTCCTTCAGCACTCATTCACGGCTCTCTGTACTTTACTCATGGCCCTATACTTTTTCTATAGTGGTTGGTTTTATTATAATGCAGCAGAGTTCCCTCAAAGTCATGTTATCCTGTGAATAAAAAGGACAAATCAGTGTCCCTCTCTCGTCAAAGTGCAGACAGGAATAAATCAGGGCAGGTCTGAAGCACAAGGATCAATAATCCACGTCTGTCTCAATAAACTCACATTAAAGGAGAGATATAGTGTTGTGCTGCCATCTAGTGACAGAAGAGAGAAGTGCTAAGTCTCTTCTACATTTGCAGATCTGATTAAATTTGTGGTGATATGTATACATGGCTTTCAGCTTCCTGTTATATGGTGCCATCTTCAGGATGGTTGACCATTCAAAAGATATAATATTTTATTTTGAATTGTCAATTGCTACGGCGATGGTCTATCATTGGATAAGAGTGTTGTCAAAGTAATCAAAACCCAGAATCTTCGTATAGAAACTTGATACTCATTTGAACAAGTATTCATACTGGACCTTTTACGAATAATTTTAGAACTGCTTTGATTTTAGCTAAAGCTAGTATAAGACCACAAGTCTATTACTTTGTGTTGACTGTTACATTCTATTGTCTGATAAATGTGTTTGTTATCATTGTGAAATGGAATCAGTAAAGTGTATCAAGCATCAAACCTTTCCTTCCTAATCAAAATTGAGTTTAAAATTATTGTGAATGCATTAATAAATAAATAACTTTGTGTTGCAGTTTTGGAGACTTTTTGACGCTAGACAAAACTAATGTGCAGCTAGATTCATATTTATTTATTAATTTATTCATTCATTCATTCATGTGTTTATTTATTGTGACAGGTGCTGTTTGTCCCCAGACATTGGTGGCATTATGTGGAGTCAGTGGATCCTGTTACTGTCAGTGTCAACTCCTGGATAGAACTGGTAATTTGTATTTTATTTTATACAAATATAACCACACCAAACATTTCTTTTATAAAAGAGTTTTGGGCCCAATATCAGTAACTGTATTAAACAGTGTGCACTTTTAGCATTCCTTTAGCTCTCTATGGTTACAGGATGTAGACAATGAGGCGAGAATCAGTGAAGCTGTGACTAAAGCTGTGGTCTGTGCCTTTAAAACTTCCCCCAGTGAAGACAACATGGACGACTGGCTCAACCCCACTGAGGTATGATCTTACATTTAGCAGATTAACTTTCAACTTTATTATTGATCCAAAGGGAAATTATTTGCAGCAGTGTCAACAGACATACAGTACACATACAACACAATAAATATAAACTAGATCACAGTTTAAACTCATGCTTCAAGATGCAGAAGTATGTTGCTTTAAAAATTATGTAAATATTACTAAAGAAAATGCAACCACATTGCATGCCCACTGACCTGAGCTATAAAAGAGCATTCATAGTTTTACCTGCCCCTTTGACCAAACCAGCCATACAATTTCTACTGGACCCAGAGAGAGCACCGAACCAACAGACAAACTCTAGTAAAATAATTACTAATAATAATAGTAATAATAATAATACATGTTTTTTTATTTAGTGCTTTTCACTGTAACTCAAAGATGCTTCACAATAAGTTTAAGACAAAACAAGGACAGGACAAAGAAAAAAAGTAGTAGGAAGCAATCATTTGTGAGGAGTTATGGGCTATGAGGAAAAAGTGAGGTTTGAGCTGTTTTTTGAAGGTGTTTAATATATCCGAGTTTCTGAGGTGGAGGGGGAGGGAGTTCCAGAGGTTTGGGGCAGTGATTATGAAGGCTTGGTCCCCAAAGGTCCGGTGCTTTATTTTGACTATAGGGGTGAGGAGGTTGGTTATGGAGGGCTTTGTGGATGATAAGGAGGACCTTGAAGTTGATGCAGTACAGGGCTGATAAGGTTTCTTGAGCAGGTATGGGTGAGGAGGCGGGTGACAAAGTTCTAAACATATTGAAGTTTTTGAAGGTCAGTGGAGGGAAGTCCGTAGAGGAAACTAATGCAATAGTCGAGTCTGGAGGTGGTGAAGCCGTTGATGAGAATTTCACCAGCAGAAGTGCAAGATGGAAGATTGAAGGCAGGCAATGTTACGGAGGTAGAACAAAGCATTGGTGATGTGGTGGGTGTTGGGTCTGAAGGAGAGGTTGGGGTCGAAGATGACTCCACAGTTTCTGATCTGCTGAGGAATGACTGTGTGGCCGTCTATGGTGAGAGTGAAATTTTGTGCTGAAGGGAGGAGAGATTTGGGTCAGATGATGATGGTTTCAGATTTGTCTCAGTTAAGTTGAGTTGGTGGTTATCCAGGATTTTATGGCAGAGGCATTTTGAGAGGGTGGAGGAGGTAGCAGGGGGTGATGGTATTGGTGGAGGGATACAATTTTTGTGCTATTGGCGTAGCAATTACTGACAATAAAATAGTTAATTTTCCTTCAAAACAACAATTTTTGTTACACTTTTTTGCAGATTGATGCAAATAAAAAAATAAAATAAAAATCAATGACTGTCCCCAAGTACTTGTACTCAGTTTGACTTTTAATTAATGAATTCCCATTATTAAATAGTATGATTTAAAAAAAAAAAAAAAGCTTTCAACCCAGTGGTTCCGAAAGTAGGTGTTGAGATCTCCAGTTGGTCAGAAGATAACTTGGAAGGTATAATTATGACACTGTATTTAATCTATTTTTAAAACAAATTTCAGTGAAATGAGGTCAAATAACACAATAAGTACAATTAAGCTTGATTGACCTGTTTTTTTTGCCTTACTTTTAATTTTAACTTTTCAAAAGAGTTAATTTTCCCTTTTCTTTTCCAGGCTGGAGTATCGTCCCACAGTGAAAACATGCAGTATTTGAACCTTGCTTTGAGATCTGTCACTCAAAAACACCCCTCCTTCTCTTCCAAATGTCTTCCCCATCTGTCTACAAAACGCAACTACACCGGACATATTTTAACCCCTTCTTCACCTCTCTCTCCTCCCTTTGGACCACATCTAGTACCCGTGCATTGTCAACTGCCTTTTGACTCAACGTCTACTACCATAAAGGCTTGTGAATGTGCCCGGAAATGCGCAAAAATGTGTCGGAAAACAGAAGAGGAGATGGGGAAACCCAAGGGAGCAGAGCAGGGAGGATCTGTTGTGGATTTGGGAGCAGAGAAAGCAGGATTGGAAAGAGACAGAGAGGAGGAAAATGAAGATGTAAAGTGGGTTAGCGTGAGCACTAATGATTTACTGGACTGTCTGGTCCATCCGGAGGTCATCAAACGCGTGACAGAGTTGCTAATACAGAGACACGCAGGAGACAGGAGGACTGCACTGGACTAGAGAATGGAATGGAAGGCACTCATCCTTTCCTGGTTAATCCAGAATGGTATTGTTTTGTATTTTTTATATAGATTGATATCAGTCTGGTCCCCACGTCCCCCGTCGCATCTCAAGCCAGAACCAAACATGATCATGCAATCATATTTATTTATTTCAGTGCTGCATGTGAAGCACAGGAGCATCTAGTCATCTATCATTCTGCAGAAATCTGTGATGTTTTTCAGTCCCCTTTCTGTTTTTCTCCTTTCTTTTTTCTTCCTAATCAGCCATATTTGTTTTGATATGGATGGACTGTGCATGTTTCTGATTGGCTAATCCACCTGTCAATCACGCCCATCTGAACTCGGGGAGATTCACTGGTGACCAGACTCAGATATAAAGTATTGAAGTGTGTATTCTAGATATGAGATAACACTGACCCACCTCTTTGGTTTCAAAAGTAAAATTTGCATGGATTTTTCCCATACTGCACAAGGCTCATAATTTAATTTCCAATTTATATTTTTTAAATGTTACAAACCACAAAGTAGTGAAAACATTACAATTCTAGATTTCATTATGTTTCTGTACTAAAACAATTGTGTTACTGAAATTAGACGCCACATAACTGGTTAAACTCCATTGCCCCTTTAAACTGTGAAAAGGTAAAAGTAACGTTGGTAAGGGTGTTGCTAAGAGCGGGAAGGGGCGATACCTTCCAGAGCTTCGCTCCAGATTGGCTCTTTGGTCGCTATGGTACTCACAGTCGTAATTCCAAATATGGAGCCTGACTCCAAATTCGCTCCGTTTCCACGAGCCTCACTGAGCTTCATTTGACTGGAGCCGCTGTGGTTGACATCACACTTAGTCCACCTCTTTATACAGTCTATAGTGGCAATACAAGCCCACACAGAGAAACAATGCAGTGTTTCACTGCAATAAAAGCAACCAAATTCCAAAAACATTTTTTATTGTAGTTTATTTTGGTAAAAAAAAATGTACATACTGTGGCTTTAATTTCTGAAATAGAAAAAAAAATCTGAAGTACAGTCAAAAGCAACAAAACAACCAAATTAAATTATTATTATACAACTAGCATTCATTTAGCCAGGCCAATAAATTCAATCTTATTTAAACAGCATTTTACATTCATTTATATCATTTTAACCTCTTAGCATCCATCAGCCATCCCCACATTTCTCTCTACCAAACCACCTTTGCTCCATCCGGCTTATCCAATTTCCTTATCCATCCTTCTTATTGTCATCCTGTTCCTGTTCTAACCTATGATTTCAGGCCACAGCTGCTCCCTCAAGCTTATGCTAAGTGAAAAGGTGTAAGAATGCAACTGTAACTGTAACCATATTGCTTTACCTGGAATGTTCCATAGTATGGCATTAAACTTAGCAATCTTGTGTTTATTCATTTACATGTGTTATTATTTCACAAACCAAGATAAATACTACTTAATTCAAGGTGAAACTTTTGCAATATCATCTCCATGGTGACAAGCAGGTGTTATAAGTTATAGTGCACCTTTAGCTTAGCGCACTGAGTAGACATGCCATACGTTCGTTACCTAGCAACAATAAAATTAACTTGAACCAAAAGTTAACTTGGTGTTGTCTAAATTGCACAATAGTTATGATTAGACTAATACAAATAAATGCCAACACCTTTATTTTGTTAAATGATGGTATAATCTGGAAAATATGCGTTAATTGTCTACATTTTGGATTTTAGAATTCACTGCTACTTTCAGTATTTTTGTACTTCTCAACTTTTTTCTCGCAAAAACTGACACTTAGCTGATGTAAAATTATGATAAACCATATTTACCACAGGTACTATCCCTCCAAACAAAGGAATAATTAGAAAAACATGAAAACCTGTCAAATCGGGTTTTCTTGTCAATCTGTATTTTTGTCCTGTGTTTTCTGACCACAATTTATCGTGATGGTTTAAGTGTCCTCATTGAGTTGCTCGGGCTCCTTCTGTCTCCCTCTCACATCCTAATTGTGTTATCTTTGTCCCGTACAACATAAACAAGGCACTCACATCTGTTTTGGATGCTAATAAGGTACATGATTCAGGGTTATTCGTCCGGATTGGGGCATTTGTAAAGAGGGTAATGACGAAATGTCTTTTAGTAACTGAAATTATCATCATTGGCTGTAGAAAGCTGGGTGTTATGTGACAGTGATAGACAGGAAATGGGTTAGATTAGGATGAATATATCTGCTATTTTGAGTGTACAGATCTACAGGAGAGTAATGAGGAATGGAGCATAAACATTGGCTACATAAAATAGTGGGTGCACATAAAGTAGTAAGTTAAAGGTGCAGTATGTAACTTTTCTGGTGGAAAAGTTACAAAGTTGCTTTGCTTAGAATCTTCAACAGTGTATCATTGAATGTATCTTTCTTGCATTTATTATTAATATTATCATTTATTGTTAAAAATGTACTGTTTATCATAAATTCAAGCTATTGTTTAGTAATAATAACACATGCACTTGAGTAAATGCAAGATAGCAAAAGAAGAAGTTCAAATCTGTCAAGTGGACAAATCGTTGTAGGAGTGAAGATGTTTTGCTGTTCATCCAAGCCACTTCAATTCTGGTCAGATTACTGGTGGCTACTGCCTTAAATCTATCTGAAGGGAGGGGCTAACTACACTGGAACTGCAAACATCTATTGTCTCCAATTTCATCTGAAACTATCCTATTCAGCCCTTAATGACCCTGCTGTTGTTCTCATTGTTGTGGGTCTGAGGATAGAGTTATAGATGGGGGAGAGATTATGTCTCAGGCCCCCATTCCTGTTCAAGGAAGGATTCTCTTTCCTAACAAAAATAGCTTCTTTAACTCCCCTCTCCAACCATTTCTTTTCTCTGGCTAAGATCTGAACTTCACTATCTTCAAAGGAGTGGTTAGTGGCTTTGCGATGGAGATGGACAGCAGACTGGGGTCCTGAGCTGCTCTCTCAACAGTGTTGGCACATCCTTTTATGGAGCAGCTGTTTAGTTTATCCAATGTAACGCTCACTGCACTCTTGACTACAATGAATGGAGTAGACTACATTACTTTGTTTATGGCTTGGAGTTTTGTCCTTACCAGTTTTTGCCTTAAAGTGTTTGTAGGTTTGAGACAGGAATCTCATACTGTCTGAACATTCTCTGAAGTTTTTCAGACACACCCGTTGTGTAAGGAATGGTAACACCTTTCCTTCTGGGTTCAGATTCCCTGTTGTCCTGTTTTTTAGCTCTCTTCGATCTATTGAAGGCCCATTTTGGATATCCACCAGCAGAGAGGGCTTTCTCCACATGTTGCTCCTCCTTCACTTTTCCCTCTGTATTTCTGTGTTTCACACCATCCACTGCAGCAGATACTCTGAGTTTGTGCTGCAGTGGATGGTGTGAATCAAACAGCACGTATTGGTCAGTGTGTGTGGGCTTCCTGAAGACTTCTACCTGGAGACACCGGTCCTCTTGTATAGTTACTGCACAATCTAAGAAGGCCAGTTTGTTCTCCTTGACTTCTTCCCATGTGAACTTGATGTTTGGATCCACCGCATGTATAAATTAGCCATAACAGGAGAGACCGGTGAGCGCATGGCACAGCCGTGGATATACTTGTAGAAGTTTCTTCTAAACTGGAAATATGTAATATTGAGATAAAGACAGCAGTTTGCAGATTTGGTCCGGTGTCAGTTTAGTTCTCTCTTTTAGCTTAGATCCGGCAGTAGCCTCCGCTTTGCTTCCTCCACCGCTACTGATGTGGGGATACAAGTGAAAAGAGAGGTCACATCAAATGAAACCATGGCCCCATCCGGATCAAATTGGAGATGCTTGATTTTGCTCACAAATCCTGCTGTGTTCTCAATATGGTGCTCTGTGGTGCTCTGTAAATGCAAGATAGGTCAGTTTAATGCTTTAATGCTCTTTAAAATATATTAAAAATATTTCACAGAAACTTGTAGGGCATTTTTATTAAATTAAATTCAAATATAAAAGGACTTCGCCATAGAAAGTAAAAAATGTGATAAAGAGAAAGTCAAAAAAGTGCTTCAATTCTGTGTTTAATAGTTTATTTTATAATAATAATAATAGATGGTTCTTCTTTATTTAATTTGTGCAAACACAATGTAAACAATATGACCAATGTAAAATTTTTACAGCAATCAAAATATATGATTACCAAAATGTTCAACACAAAGTTAAAGGTGCACTATGTAACTTTTTGGCTTGCTGCCATTCATTGCTTTGAATGGGAAGTTCCATGGTATGACATTCAACTTATTTTTCTGGCATTTAATACATGCATTATTACTGTGAATGGAGTTGAATCTCCATAGATCTGACCAGTAACTTGGCAATTACATCTCCATGGAAAAAAGCACTTGGATGAAAACGGCACAAGAAAAGTTGCATAGTGCACCTTTAACACACAGCTACATTGTTATTATTTGATACAGCATGTATTATAAACAGATCTGGCAGTAAACACATAATTGAATTGAGGGTAAGGTATCCACAACATGCTGCTAGATTAATCCTGAAAACATGTTAATTTTACTTTTGACTATTTTGTTGGAGCTAAGATATAAGTGGTTGAAATGGAAATATTTTAAGGTTATAGAATTAAGAATAAGATGATTAAGATTAGTAGTAGTACTTGATCTGTCTGGTCTGGGACTACAGATCCTGGTACAGCGTATAGATAAAGTGCAAACTTGAGTTACTTCTTATACCTGCTTTATGACTTGAACTGACTTGAGGGCTTGTGGAATTTTTTAGAAAAAATATTGAAATGCAATATTGAAATATCTATAAATACTTTCAGTGTTGGGAAGAATACTTTGAAAACACATTTCAGAACAAATCCTGGAATAGACCAAAACATAAAGCAGGTCTAGAACAGGATCAAAGCAAGTCTACATCTGGGCTCCAACCAGGACCCAACAACAATTCAAATTTATTTTGTAATGTATTCTTGTATTATATTATAAAAATTACACATAGAATTGAAACATCTGTTGTACCATTTGTAACTGTACTGGACTACAGTTACTCAAAATTAGTATTCAGATATTTGGTATTTCTGGTATAAGTATGTATCAGTTACTTCCCAACACTGAATACTTAAAAAAACACTTAAAAATATACAAACCACAAATCACATTTAAAGATTTCATCAGACAAAAGTACAACATAAACACATTTGATTTCCTCATTGCTTGTGTCATTACAATAAATCTCTCACATGTAAAACCACAGTCTGTGTCACAGTTTAGTGCTCTTCCCTTTTCTGTTCATCTGTAGATTGTCTGATGGTCGTCTCTTCTTCTCCATGCTGCCGTACTTTGAGTCCTCCATATAAACTTTGTCCATCTCCTCTGGGTCCACATACGTGTAGAAGACGGCCATGATGGAGAAGATGACGCAGACAAACAGGAGCAAACCAGCAAACAACACAAACTCTTTCCACTGAAACACAAAACATGTGTCATGTTAAATTTCTTAACAAACCAAGATTTAGAGATGTGCCTGTCTTTAGAGTTAGATGTGCTTTGCGGCATATTTTCTGCTGGGGTGTCAAAAGCAGTCATGTTTCTGCCAATGTGTGCCTCAAGCCCCCCTATTCACCATAGTAGATACCTGTTCTAGTCCTGCTCCCTCGGCCACGATGAGGACAATAACATTCCCAAAGGCCACAGTGAGGAGCCAGCCCGCCTGCAGCACTGACTTCATGTTTGCTGGAGACTGATGAGCACAGGGAGGAATACATAATACATGACATAAACAAAAGTAATACAATTTCACACATTTATGCTGTATATAAGAACTTTAATTCTATGGTTTGATACTGTTTTACCCAAGTTCAGCCTAGGTTAGTCTTGGTTCAGTCCTGGTTTAGTCCTCATTCAGTTCTGCTTCAGTTCTGGTTTAGTCCTGGTTCATAGACACACCTGTGAGTAGGAGAATTCCAGTCCCGTGATGGAGAACATGACCTCTCCTGCTGTCATTAGTACATACTGAGGGATCTGCCAGGCCACATGGACATTATTGGCTTCAACATCCTCTGTCCTCTTCACGGCCACTGTACTGTCCTTCTACAACAACACACAAGAAACTGAACTGATTCACAATATTATGGTATTTAATTGTTTTTTCACAATTTTAAACTGGATTAAGTGTGATTTTTCTGACAAGCACTGTGACTGTGATTTGGGATTTGGGATTTATTTTTCAATAACGCATAAAGGAGTATTGACAAAAAGACTCAAGTGTGAACTGTTGCAGTTTTTTGCATCTTAAGAGAGAGCATTTTGTTGTTTGTGGAGAAAATTCTTCAGTTCTATACTGGATGATGTATTGAACTGTCAGTCCTGTGTTTAAATTGCATTGTGTTAGAAAAAATTAATACCCTGCATAAAACATAATCAAATAGTATTATAGTATAATATAGTATTATTTAAATACTCTAATTTTGCACATTCATTTCAACATTATTTATTATCTATAAATGCAAACATAATGTTTGCATTTATAGTCTGACATTTTTGAGCAATTCTACAATACTCTGAGTGTTCCTAAAATATTGAAATGTAAGACATGTAGGACTTGGTATTTGACTTAAAGGTCCATATTACACAATTTTCTGATCAATGTTATAATGTTGTTTTCTCATCAAAAACCTGCACGGATTTGTGTGTTTCATAACACTCAAACCCTGCATATTCAGGCTTAGGAGTTCTTATCTCAAACAGAAAACACTGTTGTCCACCTTGTGATGTCATAAACAAAGAATAATAGTAAAAAAGCTATAATATAATAAAAATAAAAATGTTGACATTGATATACAAATACAAAATGTATTGTAAATATAAATAAATAAATAAACTATATATATATATATATATATATATATATATATATATATATATATATATATATATATATATATATATATATATATATATATATATATATATATATATATATATATATATATATATAAAGACAATAAAGATTTTCTATTTTACTCTGAAACATTCCAGTCAAAATAATAACACCTCCATGGAGACAAGCAGATAGTGAGATAGTGGACCTTCCATCTGAAAATGTACACACTGCACCTTTAAATTCATCTACTTATCTACTTTAGTTTTGTTTGGGGTTTTTTTGTTTTGTTTTTTGTTTAACCATGTGGTTTAAATAGCAGCTGTTTTACCTCATAGTAGATAACATAGGTGTAGGAGGCTCCAAAGTCCAGCAGACCCAGGTCCAAATTTGAGCACGAATTTGACGGCACGAGACAGAGCTCCACACTTGAATATCTGAGGGCAAAAAGCTGAGTCAATGCACTGTTTGCCGGCCTTGTACTTTAGTATTTCCTTCTATAACATTAATATATTTAGCTGTATTTCTCTGGATAACCCACGCTAAAAGCAAACTTGAATCACTTATTTTGTGCAACGTTGACCGTGGCATTTGCTCCCATTGGGCACCACTGTTTTCTAATGGGGAAGTCAGCGAACTTTTTTTTATTTTTTTATTACGTCGTTTTAGCTGAATATTGCGATTTAAAATTATCATAATGATCCACAGGTGCCATTGATTCGATCCATATTTTTTGCAGATAAGTCGCACTTTTTTTCATAGTTTGGCAGGGCGTGCGACTTATACTCAGATGTGACGTATATGTGAAATTATTCAAATATATAATTCCACATCTTATTTATTGTCACCCTGACAGCTGCATGAGGGCACTCTAGGCTTGTACGAGTATGGCAGCCAGCTACTTCCGGAGCAGGCGGCTTTGTTCAGAAGTGACAAAGCGGATGAAGAACTCAATGGATTTGGTGATTTAGAGTGAGATTAAGAGTAAACTTGTTAGCTTGTTTTTTATGCTTTAGTTATCTGATTAATATCTTCTTATCTGTTAATATCTTACGTTAACATACCAGATACGTATTCAGTTCACTGTCTAGAGTGTCTCTTCACTGTGTAGATGTTTACGTATGTGTTACATAACGGTTGATTATACATGTTTCAGTTCACTTGTTTGACCAGTAAGAAAATTAACTTGACTTGTTTGTTTTTTTATATATACATTTCTTATTTAATTTCCCCTTATTGTTTCCCCTTCATTTATAAGACCATAAAGGTGATCATTTTTCATTTGGAACCAGGGGTGAAACTCTCAGTTTGGTCTAGGGGGGCCAATAAATCAATGGAATTTAGAAGTATCCTCTGAACGGAGCTAAAACAATACCTAATCGTAAATTCAATTACTATGTTATTATGATGAGGCTATTATTACACGTGCTTAAGTTTCACTTTTGTTTTCTCCTCATGGCGATTAATAACAAAGACAGAGCTGCAGAGCACATGCTTTTGTTTTGATGATGAAGATTTCCCTCTCCTCTCCTCCTTTCTTGAGTGAAGGAGGATGATTATGGAGCTTTACATGGCCTCATTTGGCTGCATCCTCATGCACATGCGCTTCACATGGATATTTCCTACACATTTACTTGGGAATCACGCTTTTACTAGGACCAAGAAGGAGGTTTTCTTTTGGCAGAGTTTGGTTCATATTATGTGTTTGGTTTCAACTTCATGCGTGAATGCTGTAGACTGTGTCTGAATATGGATATTATTAATTAATTTAATTAATTAATTAATCAATTATAGCCAAGTACAAGCTTGCGTTCCACTGCTATGCAGATGATATTCAGATTTAACTACCTGTAATGTCAAGGAAACATGACGCGATTGAATCGTTATTTCAGAATCGTTGAATCGTTATTTGACAAATTGACAGCGTGGTCAGAGCAAGCTTTTTTCAATTACGTCTTTTAACAAAAGTCAAGCCATTTTTAAATCGCAATGATCTTGAGAAAACGATTCATGCTTTTATTAGCTCTAGAATAGATTATTGCAACTCACTTTATGTCGGTGTCTCCCAGTCGCCCCTGGGTCGCCTCCAACTTGTGCAGAATGCTGCAGCACGATATTTAACCAACACATCACCCCAGTCCTTTATTCGCTCCATTGGCTTCCTGTTTCTTTTAGAGTTGATTTAAAAATTTTACTTTTTGTTTTTAAAGTTCTTAATGGCCTCGCCCCGCCCTATCTGGCTGAACTGTTGGTGGTCTGAAATTCAAACCGGGCCTTGAGGTCATCTAATCAACTCCTTTTGGAAGTTCCAAAAACTAAATACAAACACTGGGGTGATCGGGCCTTCTCTGTGGCTGGGCCCAAACTCTGGAACAAACTGCCTCCTGATATGCGCACCATTACTGACTTCAGTCTTTTTAAATCCAGGCTTAAAACATATTTATTCAGATTGGCTTTCAACACCTAGTAATGTTGTGACACATTAGCATTATTTATATTTTGTTGTATTAATGTATTTTATTTTATTATCTTATTTTACTGTTTTAGTATGATTTTAACTTGCTTTTAGTTTGATTTCACTGAAAAGCACTTTGGTCACCTTGAGTGTTGTAAAGTGCTCTATAAATAAATGTTGATTGATTGATTGATTGATTATTAAGCACAACATTTTGACTGTGAGACACTGTAAAAGTCCTGCACTGGAGACACTGTTTCTTCTACTCTTCTATTACAGTTACAATAAAATACACTGCTCTTTTGGCACAGCATTTGTTCATGCAGGGCACAGTTCTGACTTGTGCTGTGACCTGAGCTGCTGTTAATTCAGTTGGCAGGATTTGATGATTTATCTCAGAACACCCTGGTCACACTGACTGTCCAGCATCCTACAAGCTCTGATATTGTACCTAGTAAACTCATCGCTTCCCACCAAACTGGAACAATACTGAAAATGTTTAGTTTATCTAAAACTACTTCCTGTTTTCCAGTTCAGCCTTTTACGCTTCATGTGCAGTTTTTAGTGTGCGTATATGTAATGTGAACCAGAGCTTATGCTATATTTTATGTGTTTGCTAGTTCTACGGTGTGAACTGTGATGAAGAAGACCACAGTAAACATCAGTGAAAAGAACTCTCATGTCTCTCGTGTTTGTGGACAAGTGGCATATGTTACGTTAGTGTAGTTATCTGATTAACTGTTAATATCTTACGTAAACATACCAGACAGTTTGTTGTCTATATGTTAAGTTAGCGTGCTGTACTGCTATTCAGCCTTGTTCTCTATTTTATTATTATTATTATTATAGCTTGCCTTTAAAGAGAAAATGTCTGTTATTGGTCTCAGATTTTGTAAAATAAATTTCCCCAAAAAACGCGACTTATATATGTTTTTTTCTTCATTATTATGTATTTTTTCACTGGTGCCACGTATACTATATAGAAAACACAAGGACAATAGGTCATCTTTAAGTTATTTTGGGGGGGAATAAAATCATTGAAAGGTCTGAAACTAAATCTCTACACACCTGAGTGAATGACAGCCTTTTTAAAAGATATTATTATCTCTGCAACAAGGTATAATGCTGATTTCAAACATTTTCTTGTTTTATATTTTTGTTACATAGAACCATATATTCTTGTACGTTCAGACACGTCACTGTTTCTCACATTTAAATTTTGCAATAGACTTTTTATATAAATATTTGTAAAGTGGACTTACACTCCTCTGCTCACAGTCTGATTTTTAGACATGGTGAATCCTGAAGAAATTTCAAAATCCACGTTATCCACAGTAACCTTTACATCCTCCGACAGATTGTTCAAAAACCTGTTAAAAAAACACACACATATATTTAGTTCATTACAGCCAAACAGAGCAAGACACTGTGGCATACAGACTTATAAAGGTGGATTAAGGGTGCAGCCTTAACGGTCTTATATTATGTGAAATTGATTCTTGTGAGCTTTAAGCCATGTTATAATGTTGTTACCTCATCAAAAACATACCTAGAGTTGTGCTTTGTAATTCGCACATTTTAGTAATCCTGCATTATTAGTCTGTCTACATCTCAAAAGCTCAAAATACTCACCACCACCTTGTGATGTCATCAAGTGGTAGTTTTCAAGTTAACAGCTACCTTTTACGTTTTGTTTAAGACACTTCATTTTTTACAATATAAACTCAATATAAAAATATAATTAAATATAATACAATAATATAAATACATATATACCGTATGTATCCTGTGAGAATGAAGAAAATGTAAATATAAAAAAGAGAAAAATTCACTATGTAACTTTTCTGGAGTGAGTTTGTTGTGGAAAAATGTTTAACCGTTGAATGAAAATGAAATGAAAGTCTGAGTCAAACGGTTGTCTTTGTGGTGGATTTTAACGCTTTCCAAAAGGGGACAACACAGAAGGAACAATGGCCATGCAGTAATGCCCAGAGGGTGGCGCTCCCAGACTGGGTTTTTATAGAGAGAAATGCCAAGGTCAGATACAGATACAAGTGAGAATCAGCAGTGACAATTGCAACAGTGTATAGAACAGTACAGGATTTGAAGTGTCTAATGAAGAATATGTGTTTCCATTACAGGGTCTGCTACGTGCTTGTCTCCATGGAGATGTTATTACTTTGCCTGTTTCACAGTATGGCATAAAGTTCGACTGATATGTTTTTTTCATGGCCGATACCAATATCGTTAGTTTAGAATCCAGAGAAACCAATTTCTAGTATTATCTCTAGTATTAAACTTATCTATCTACATGGAGCCACAAGGCCATGCGATAGGATGGTGGGCCCCTCAACAGAAAAGTTACATAATGCACTTTAAAAAGACAAAGATTTTTTTTTTTTTTAAACCTTAGATTAACTGGAGTAAATCTAAATTAATCTGTTAATCTGTTAATCTAAGGTTTTACCAACTCTTTGTCCAATTAACAGATTTAATTTAGGCTTTTACTATGGATCAGATCAGGACGACTGAGGGATTACACAAATATTTATTACATGCCTAAATATGTATCCTTCTTACCTTAGAAGAGGTTTCCCATCCCCGCTTTTCTCAATATGGTCCTCCACCTGTTAAAATAAACAATATTGTATAATTTATTATTTTTGTTTAATCTCATTACTAATCTAATTGTCAAAACCTTGCTTATTAGATTTAAATAGTACTGCTATTTCAAGATAGTATTACTCAAGAAAAGTTGAGGATATGTATAACTCATTAATTAAAGTGTTTGTTTTTCTTTCCATTGTGAAGGTATTTTTTCTTACCAGTTTGCATGTGAGTCCTGTCCCCTGTGAGTACACGATGAGGCTGTTGGCTGTAGTTTCATTGACAGTTTGGATACATTCAAAGTTTACTCCATTTGAATCAATAAGAAAATTCAACTCTGCACTTGAATTATGCAGAAGAACAGGCATGTACTCTGGGTCCTGAGAGAGAGCGAGAGAAAGAGGGAAAGAGAGAGATCAGCTGTGGTGACTTTGCAGTAAATTTAAACAATTTGAGTAAAATAATCAAAATCAGCTCTATATATCTGCCTAATAAGTATCGGCCATCGCTTTCTCTGTATTCTCGGTATCTGCATCAGCCATGAAAAACTCCATATTGGTCAATCTCTAGAGAATAGACTGCGTTCACATTCTAGAATTTAATTAGGGTCACGGCAGGAGCCTAGATAGCAACCTTTCTTTCTGTACTGGATTATGGAGATGTAATATACAGGCAGACTTCAAAGTCTACTTTAAAACCTTTAGATACACTCGTTCACTCATCCCTTTGTTTCATAAGAGGTGACGAATTTAAAACCCGTCACTGTACACTATGAAAAAGTAGGTTGGCCATCGCTATTTGTCAGAAGAGAACACAGAATAAAATGTATCTATAAGAGACTACTTGATAGACTGCCTGAATATCTCACTTATTTGTTTAACACTGACACAGGAACTTTTAATACAAGATCACATGATTATATAAGCCTAAAACCTGGATGCACCAAATCTGAAATGGGAAAAAAAGCTTTTTGTTATTTTGCTTCCCAAAAATTGAATACTCACACCTACACCTGTTTTTAATGTTTTAAATGGATTTACGTACTTTACGTTTTGTTTATTTTTCTATCATTTAAGAGGGCACCCATGAAAAAGAGAGTGATTGCTCTCATTGGGCTCTCCCTGTGTAAATAAAGATAAATAAATAAATACAAATCTATAGGAGGTTCACTACTTTTGCAAGAAATATCCAAACTTATCATTATTAGTTAGTTGCTCCATCAAACCCATATTAAACTTAATGGCCTAAAGTCATTTCAACTGATAAAAATCATGTGTGTAGGGTTAAATAATGGCACCACTTTCAGAAAATATTGTTTATTTATACTGACAGCGAAGTCCAGTTTTTGTTTCATGTGGACAGACCCAGTAATTACCGAGATTTTAACCATAAACCAGATGAATAAATCTGCAATTTGATAGTTAAACAGCAAATTCTATAATCGAATTCTAACCAATCCATCTGTTAGCATTATAACAGCACCAATAAACTACTGTATGTAATCCTAGTATATCTGTGCAGCTTTTGTAAATAGTGGAGTCATTTACAAATGTAAATATTCTCAACAAACAATGTTCCTGGTAACAAATTACCAGGAACTAATGAACTGCTTCACTGCATACACGTTATAAGAGTCTCTGTGTTCACACTTGTCATCCTAGTTTTAGCCCAGTTTAAATTCAAATGTAAACTCAGTTTAGTCCTTGGTATAGTCCAGATTTAGTTCTGGGTATAGTCCCAATTTTGATGTGCTTAAAGAACAATTTATTTGTGAATGTTCAAAATTACACTGCAAGTTTTCAGGGGTTTTTTTTTTGTATTTGTTTTTTTTGTTTTTTTTTAACTACACTTCACGCTTTAATGAACAAACAGTTTGTTTATTTTATTGAATTATTGAGGTGACAGGACTTTCTCTGTGGCAGTGCCCAAACTATGGAGCAGCCTCAGTCTGCTGTCAGATGCTCTCAGTCTTTAACGCAGTGGAAAATCTGCCTCTTTTCTATGGCATTTAATATTAGCTAGACATGATATCTTGGTGTTTTATTGATGTTGTATTGTTTTACTATTCTTTGCCTATGTATCGTATCTTTGGTATATATTTTTTTTATGTGAAGCTCTTTTGGAAGCTGAATTTGCATTTAAATGTGCTACATGAATAAAATGTAATTGAATTGAATAATTATTCAGGGTTAGTTACTACTTCATTAATGCCCAAACTGAAATCCTAACCCCTTAATTAAGTATCATATTTTCCAGACTATAAGTTGCACTTTTCTCATAGTTTTTTCATTATTGTTACACTGACAACTGTGCGAGGGCACTTCTACAGTGGTGCTTCATCTACTTCCAGAGCAGAGGGAGCTGTTCAGAAGTGACACCGAGGATCAAGAATCCAATGGATTTAGTGATTTGGAGTGAGACTGAGCGTAAACTTGCGGGCTTGTTTTATATGCTTTAGTTATCTGAATAACTGTTAATATCTTACGTTAACATACCAGACATATTCAGTTCGTTGTCTATGTGTTACGTTAGCGTGCTGTACTGCTATTCAGCCTGTTGTTCTGTATTTTATTGTTATAATTATAATTTTAAAGATAGAATGTCTATTCTTGGTGTTGGATTTTGTCAAATAAATTTCTTCTAAAATGCGACATATAGTCCAGTGTGACTTATATATATTTTTTCTTCATTATTACAGATTTTTTTGCTGGTGCAACTTATACTCCGGCGCGCCATATAGGCCGGAAAATACAGTAGTTACTAAGCCTGAATCATTGTTAATAAACTATTTGATCATTATAAACAAGCATTTCTTTACGCATTTTTAAGGTAAATTAAAGCAGTAGTTTTTAAATTCTATTCTTACCTGCAGGACCTGGAAGGACCCGAGGGGGGGGACCTGATTGGGCAGTGTCACTGTGATGTCACGATCTGCTACGTTCAAAACCTGGAGAAGAGCTTTCTGAGCTGGGGCCGGACTTACAACTGTTTTCTACAAAGAGAAAAAAATAGGATTGAATTCAGATTAAATGATTATAAACTATACTACTATGTGCAGAGTCTTGGAATTATAGAAGCTGCAGCCGTCAGTTTTGTTGGAAAAGTACTGACGGAAAGTGGGGCTAGGTAATTATAAACAGTAAATAAGTTTAAGAACATGTTAAAATGTATTTTACTATTACAGTGGCAGCTGTGGAAAAAGTTGGGGAAAAAAAGTACAAAAATACAGGAAGTAACTCTGCCTAGTCTTCAACAAAGAAAACAAGAAAATTCGATCCAAAATGTAGAGACAATTTACGTACAAGGAAGGCATTTTTCTGACAACCTAATTCAACAAAATGAAAGTATTTTTTGAGTCTAATCGCTGTGCAATTGTGTGCAATGCTAGGTAAAATGTATGGAATTACCTCGGTGTATGTTATCTGCTGCCTATGTCCAACCAGGAAGTGAAATTATAAATATCACCAAAAAAGGAAGGAAAAAAAAAAAAGTAAGATTTTTTTGTAAAGTCTTACCTAAAAACGGGATGGATGCTTGTGAGCTTTAAGCCATGTTAGAATCCTGTGACCTCATCAAAAATATACTAGGAGCTGTGTTTTGTTTCATTCACACATGTTTGAGTAACACTTTATTATTAGTCTGTCTACATCTCCAAAGCTCAAAATGCTCTGTTCCACCTTTTGATATCATGAATAGGTAGTTTTCAAGTTAACAGGTACCTTATACGTTTACCTCAGCAAAGACTGAAAACTCCAGAGCTCAAATTATCCAAATGAGTCTAGTGAAGGTGTCTGGAGTTTAAAAACACAATGGAGCGCTTCCTGTATCACCACATAACATCACAAGGTGGTGGTGAGTTTTTTCCTTGCTGATGTTCTGGGACAGTAATTCATTTGTTTGTTTTCTGGTGATTCATTTGCCTGTCTGTTATTGACCAATGTCTGTTTGACTGTTGATTTTCTAACTCTCTGTTGTGATTTTGGTCTTAAATTGAATTGAGCTGAACTGAACAGAGTGTTTTCAATCTGAGAAAAGAACTTAGTGTTAAATATGTGTGAATGAAACAAAACACAACTCCAGGTATGTTTTTGATGAGGAAACAACATTATAACATAGACTAGAAAATAACACAATATGGCCCTTTAAATATAATGATGTTAACTATAGTTGAGGGAAATAAGTCTAACTTGTCATATGCACTTTAATCAATAGCCTTACATAGAGATTAATCATTGTATTTAGTTTAAATTTGTCCTTATTATGGATATAGATACATACATACCACTACATTGATCTCTACCACTGTTGCAGCTCCAAAGGCCAATGCTGCAAAGATCATCCCAGTTGCCATTTTCCTCAGAGGCCTAAATGGAAAATAAAAAGCATTTTATGCAATTTCACAACAACATTTCAACAACAAAACAGATACCCCAGTTTAAGTTCATACGTTTTCTTGAAATAGTGACTGTATTATGCACAAATCTGGAAGTGTCAGCTGCTTATCTTCATGGAACTGTGGAACATTCCATGTAAAGCAATAACACCTCCATAGAGACAAGCAGGTGGGAGAAGTTACATAGTGCACCTTTAAACTTGATTTAGTAGGTCTTGTTAATTAGTTACTTGTTGCTTGGTTTTCATTAGGATTAGCTGATTTTAAAAGATTCAAAACAGTAGCCAAATGTATCCACAAGAATCGGGCAGTTGATATTAATGGATTTTTGTTGATCAGTATTGGCCGATATCAATTTTTTTTTTTTTTTTTTTATTATTATTTTGAAGTGTACTATTACTTAGGTTTTTGCCCTAAACAAAAACTGTGTTTTGTAATGTAAATAAAAGTCAACTGTAGCCAACTGGAATACACTAAAATCAATCAGAAACCAGGAAAAAATGTCTAGAACTTTAAAAATCTCCTGGGGCCCCTTACACGTTTGTCTTGTGGCTATAATAGTTGTAACGTTCTGGATGTTTTTAGTCTGATGTTGGTCATATAAATACAAATACAATTGGCCAAGGTGATGATAGCAGAGTCATAATGTTGTCAAATGTGAATCGCCAATAGCTGAACCAGGGTACATCCACTGCCATGGGCCCCAGAGACAAATTCAGCTTAGGGCCCCCTGAAAGCTAGGGCCGGCCCTCCTAATCAATAATAAAACTAGTATCAAAACTAGATACTCATTTGAGCAGTTATCAACACTAAGAAAATCACATTGACAGGGCAGAGCTGTATCAGAACTACAAAGACAAGTACATCCATGGACCACTATGAACATACCTGGACAACTGAGGGATTGCACAGATATAAAGCCACATGGTAATATAAAAGAAAGTGCCGTGGTCCCTCCCTATATCGAGGTTTACCTTTCGCGGCCTTGCTGTTTTGCAGATTTTTTTTGGGTGCAATTTTGGATGCTTTTTTTTTACAGTGTATGAACGTGCACTGTTCTACGTCCTGTATCCTGTACAGTACAGAATGCATTCAGCCAAATTTATGTAACCTTTGATTTATTTGGTGTATATTATTTTATGTATTAACATTTATTTGGGTCATTAGTATTTTGTTTATTACTTTGTACTTATTTTATCAACATTGAATATTATTTATTATATTTCACATTCATATGATACATTTATTTTCTTCATAATAATATTGGTTCCTACTTATTGTTGCAGTACAGCGCATTTGAGGAATCTGACAGTATTGAGTATCGAGTTTATTCCTTAGTAACAAAAAGTTTGAAATGTTTGTTTTTTTTGTTCACCTGCATTACTTAATATATGACTGTTTTAGGGTTTACAACATCTATTTATATGTTAGTGTGCACATATTTCTTTCCCACTGAACTCATTACAGCATTATGAACATTCATTTGAGCCATTCTCAGTTTAAAAGGTCATTCAGTGCCAATAAAAGTCACAGAATCACACTTACGTGATGCTGATTTTACAGCAGCCAATGAGCGGGTAAATGATGAGGTCAAAAATGGGGACGAAGACCAGGATCAACAGAGCGTTCAACATCTGACACAGGGAAACAGAAGGGTAAGCTGCTGGTAATGGGGCTATAAACATACTAAACTAAATTGTAAAGTAATTTCAGTCTAAAGCAGGTGGACAGGTGACTGTTTATGGGTGAATAGCAATGACAGTGTTTATGCCATGTTAACTTAAAAGCACTGTACCTGGTTTTTACTGTCATAAAAGGGTCAAAAACAACAAAAACAACACAAAAACAAAAACAAAATGTTTTGCAGTGGTCCAAAGTTATTCCCCACTTACCTTATGCATTTTGAGAAGCCTAATGATTGACTGTGATGAGTTTATAAGCACTTTTTTCAACTTTCAGAGACCAGAGTAGAGTAAAGCAAAAACAACTAGCATGCTTACTTTCACTTCCTGATTATCGGACAATAAAACATTCATAATTTCATGCAGAGAGCACACAGTGAACTTAGTTTGACCTCAACAGTTGCTTATACAATATATTTGTACTGGGGCAAGACAAATTTTGGGGGAAAATGGGGAAAAATCCTTTAAGAATTAATATAACACCACATAGTAACATAAAGAAATCACAGTTTTTTACAGCCGAAAATTACATTGTACCATCTAAAAAAGAGCTTATGGTATTGAAAAAGGTATGGAATTGAATTAAATTTAGGCACAGCACACCCCCAATTTAAACTGTAGCCATCAGTGGGGAAGATATTGAAATAATGTCCGCCTATAAATACCTGGGGGTCCATCTGGACAACAAGCTGGACTGGTCCACAAATACAGACGCATTTTAAGGCAAAGGAAAAAGCTGGCTATTTTTTATATTTTCTAAGAAAGCTAAGGTCTTTTAATGTAAACAATAAACTGCTGCATGTGTTTTATCAGGCGGTAATGGCTAACTCTGTTTTTTATGCTTATTCTTTGAATTTGACCCACCCTTCAATACTGCTGGAGCAACATATCAGGAGTCTCCAGATATTGAGCTAGTCTTGGTCAGGACTTCCTTAGCTAGAGAATTTTACCTATGGTGCATGTTTTGGGTTGATGGGGGAAACTGAAGGGCAAAACCCAGGCAAAAAGATGCAAACTCCACACAGGCAGGCCTGAGAATCAAACCTGGAACCTCCTAACTGTAAAGCGTGAGTACTAGAAACCATGCTGCCAAAAAAGATCATACTCCAATATAGACACATACAAATATATACAGTAAAAAACGCATAACGTTATACCTGCATTTGGTCTGGTTCAATGGTGAAGGAAGGTCCCTGGAAACATAAAACAATGTAACTTTTACAATCTGGAACTCTTTAACTTTGTATCTTCATAAAGCGATGATGCAGTGAAAATAATAGATGATTTATGAAAGCTATAAAAACATAGTAAGATTAAAAATACAAGACGACGCCCCAGATACAAAAGTACAATCTTGTTTTTATGAGGCACATCTCTGATAGGAAAAGTATTTGATTCTTACAAAAGCCAGGTTCATCCTTGTTGCTTGGAGAGTCCAGCGAGAACCCTGGGATGAAGAAGAGACCGTTTTCAGTTTTTTTTTTTTGTGTGAAAGGAACTCTATGTAAAATTAAACTTGACCTATTGGCGTCCCCAGATACAAGGTGTTCAAATCTACAGCTTTTACTGCAAACAACTGTAATGCTGATTTATTCTTAATTATAAAAAACATTGGACATGATGGCCAAGTTGTGCTTCTCTCTAACCTGAATCCTCACTACAGAAACCCCAGGAAATATAGCCAATCATTACTCTATGCCTCTGCTGCTGTAGTATACACTATCCATATGCTGGGAAAGAGGAATGTATATATGTGTCTTCTATCAGCAGGTTTAGGCACTAGCAACCCATCCTCATTCATAAAGGTCTGCACCCTAATTAATATCCTGAACCCTTCATTAAAGAGGGGGCATTTTACCACGCTACCTACTATATTCATCAAAAATGTTTAATACATTTCAGTTCAGTTTTTGATGCTCTGAGTCTCCTCTCCCTTTGCTCCCCACACTGTTACTCTGCCTTCATTACAACACAATTAGCTAGATTTATCAAACACGCATGGATGGCAAATAAAACCTATTCAAGCATGCTTTTGGAAAAACAACATGGTAGGAAGCTCCAAAAAGTAGTTAATAAGTCTGAATCATCTTAATAAATTATATGTACAATAGTAATTAAGTCTAATTAAAGTGTAGTTATTATAAAGTGTCAGATACCTGTTGATCAAACAGAGCCCAGAACATTGGCAGCGGGATGTACAGCACCAAAACCCTGAGCACCATCTTGACCTCCTGAATCAGACGCTTCTGTAATATACAAATACATATAGAGACACATTATCAACACTATACACAAAATTATTTTCATTCATTTCCAGGGTTTTAACTATGGAAATGATTTGCCTATTAATTAATTGGTGGTTTTCAGTTTTGAGCCATTTTTTCTTGTTAATTACATTTTACTTTGCCATGAAATATCCAAAAGGTAAATGCAAAAATGTTTAATCTTAGAGATTACAACTCTTAACTGTTTGTAATTGTTTTTTGCCAACCTACTGCCCGAAGCATACACACAAAGGTTTATTTTAACACATGCGACGAGATGACTGCACAAAATGTGACGACGCTACTCTCTTATAGGTTTGTATTTAAAAAAAAGCTGTGGATGAGTTTAGACAAAATTTTAATAACAGAATTAAGAAAAAAAAAAAATCTAAATCTGATCCACATATCGGCTCAAAAATATCGGCAAAGCTTATTGGTTACTCAGGATTCTAAACAATCGGCGTTGGCATCAGTCATGAAAAAACCTATATGAGTTGATCTCTAACTTTAACAATATTCTTTTTTAGCAGCCCCATCTGTTTTAAAATATTATCGGTCTATATAATGTTTTCCCAGATACCCCTTAATAGTTATAGCGAACTAACTGAAAGTTTTGGAATTGACCAGAGATTAATTATCAAATTTTATCATCCTTTAGTTGAAAGTGTTATAAGATATGGTTTATGTGTGTGTTTTGGTAATTTCTCTGTTCAAACAATATCAGAATTGAGTAGATTATAGCACTCAAAGTGATGGGAGTCAAAGAACATTCATCATTATAGCAGATATTCATCTATATGTTGGTTTTATCTATGCCTGTCGTGATCATCATTACATCGGCTTATCGTTCAATATATGAAAGCTGGAACAATATATTTTGGGGCTTAAAATTTATCACGTGTACAATTTCTTTGTAAAAGCGAAGAGAATTTGGGTATGTTTTTTGTAATATGATAAGATTTGAGCTGTAGAGGGTTGAAAAACTCACTTCTGTGGCTAATTATTGCTTCATTCTGCCATTTATTTGTTGCAGCTCATGACACTTAATGATACTGCCTATTTAAAAACGGTTTACTGGGATTATCCTGCATTCCTGTTATTGTTTCAGCTGCATAAAGTAGTTTTAATATTACCGTTTATTGCAGTATATCTCTGTAGCAATATATTGTGCTTCAAAATTTGTTATTGTGTTGGGCCTAGTCTTAAGTATATTTTTCTGTGTGGCAGCCTGTGTGTTTGAGACAAAGATCCCTTGAGACAAAATAAAGTAGTCTTGAATCTCTTTAATCTTGTATTTTAAAGTACATATGTCAGGTAAGACTATTCATTTCACTAAACCATCATAATATTCATTTATTTTCAAAAAATCTTGCCCAATATTTGCTTCATTATTTTATTTTTGGTGAGATGTATAATTTAACTTCATGATTTGACACAGGCAGCACATGTGACATATGTAGAGGTAATTCAATGACTGTTACCTAGCAAACATAATGTAAACAAGGGTCAAAACTTCACAAAAGATAGATAATAGATTAGACAAATAAAAATGACAAAACCTTACGTAAACTGTCAGAAAAATGTGTAAATTGTCTTTGCATTTTGGAAGGAATTTTCTGTGTTGATGACAGAGATAGAGGGATTGTTTTAGAACTCACTGCTACTTCCTGTATTTTTGTTCTTTTCTTCCCTTTTTCCCCACTAACTGCCACGTAAATGATAAATGATATTTACTATGGGCATTATCCCACCAAACTAATTAACCCTTTAAGGACTGAGCACACTATGGGCCAGTATAGCTCACCTAGACTTTTATTCTTTTTTTAGCCATAAAAATCATCTTAAACGAAGTATCAGAATTTACTGCATTTTTTCACACAACTACTTCTATTTTACACATCCATCTGTATTTTTTCTTTTACGCATCGAATAAATGACTGGGAAAATCCCCGCAGCACTCATTCGTCACCTTCAAGGGACAACAGAGGCAGATTACCGTAATGATGGTAAAATATTTAGACAGCCCCGTGCCTCCGCTTTGAGATGCCATTTGTATTTACATGAGAGCACGACTGGTTGCGGAGTTACGCTGCTGGAAAATCCGCAACCGGGCTCTATCAGCGACGATAGGATCCGATGCTATAGGGTTAATAATTAGAAAAAGATAACATCAATTGCACTTTAAATGTATTTACCGAGTACTTGTCTTCAGCCCAATCCAACCAGTGCTTCCTCTTGGCCTCATTCTTTGAGCTCCTCCAGCGGTTTTTAATGGCAAACTGGAACAGAAACAAACATTGAATCATGTTTTAAACTAAAAACACCAAATATTAATGCTATAATCTTCTATACTGACTCCGATGCAGTTGCAGACTTCCAGCAGCACGTTTCCCTGTGGGGGGTTTCTCTTGTACATCCCACTGCCCCCAATGAACACCACTGCAAGCAAGATATATTAAAGGTCCTATATTATACAAAATTGACTCTTTCTCTGTTTGCTATGTCATAATTTTGTTAACTCACTAAAAACATACCTGGTGTTGTTTTTAGTTTAGTAGAGATTGGCAAGTCAAGGGCTGAAATTATTCTAGTGAAGGTGTATGGAGTTTAAAAACATAATGGAGCACTTCCTGTATTAACACATGACATCATGAGGTGGAACAGAGTGTTTTCTGTTTTAGAGAACTCAGCCTAAATATGCAGGGCTTGTGTGTTAAACATGTGTGAATGGAACAAAACACAACTCCTGGTCTGTTGTTGATGAGGAAACAACATTAAAACAGATCAAAACATTTATTTAAAAGGTGCATTATGGAACTTTTCTGATGACCGCCGTCAACTTGTCTACTTGTCTCCATAATTATGATTTTGCTTTGGCTAGGATGTCCCACAGTATGACTTAAATTGCTCTGCCCTATCTGTATGATTGCGTCCATCTTTTTTCAAATCAATGAACTCATAACAAATATATGACAAAAGTAAACCTGTTATCGATCACATGTGAGCAGAAAACACTGCCACTTGGAACACTGGTTTGTGTAGATTATTGACATTAAATTAGCGTATATCCTAATGACCACCTTATAAACAATCTAACTTTATGCTGGACAAATATGATCCAAAAATATAGCAGACCATAACATTTTGACAGTTTAATACTAGTTTTATTTCAAATCCTGCATACATGCTGCCATTAGGCCAGTTAATACGCAGAAATAATGTGTCCTACCACAACTATGCAGATGACACTCAGATCTATATCTCACTGGCAGCAGGTGAATATGAACCAGTGGATTCACTCTGCCACTGCATCCAACGCAGTCCAACGCATCCAATGCAAAAAAAAACTTTCTCCAGCTAAAATCAGGCAAGACTGAAGTCATAGTCCTTGGCCCACAGAAACAAAGAGCAGCAGTCACCTCCAGTCTCTCTCTCTAAAACCTTCAAATCAGGCTAGAAATCTAGGGGTAATAATGGACTCAGACTAACATCAATAACATCTGCAGTTTTTTACCATCTAAAACCATTGCAAAAAATCTAAGGTAAACTGTCAAAACCAGACTTAGAGAGGCTTATCCATGCATTTGTCTCCAGTAGGTTAGACTACTGTAACGGCCTGTTCACTGGCCTCTCCAAATGAGCATTAAGACAGCTACAGTATATCCAAAACGCTGCAGATTGGGTCCTGACAAGAACTAGGAAGTACTTCACACATGTGTCCTGTGCTCAGGTCTGTGCACTGGCTCCTGTGGCTCCTGTGGCTCCTGTGGCTCAGAGAATAGACTTTAAAGCAGCTCTGCTTGTGAACAAGCCTCTCCATGGCCTGGCACACAACTCCAACATGTTAGTGCCTTAATGTTAATTTTATAATTATTTGTGATTATTTATGTTTTAATTTGTTGTATTGTTATTTTAATGTCTTTCTTATTCTGTAAAGCACTTTTAATTACTCTGTGTACAAACTGTGCTATACAAATAAACTTGCCTTGCCTACATTAAAGAACTTTAGAAACTCAAAATGGAAGTTAGATATTGACTACTATTACTTGGTGCCATTAACCAACCCATTGTAGCATTCTGGTGTAAGGAAGCCCACCCAATTTCTTCTGGTTGTTTACTTTCTGAACACAAGGACTATTGTAGGCCGTAACCCACACCAAAATGAGCAAAACAACAGCAGTCTCAACTCACTAGAGCCAGTCTCCAAAACAGACCAGTAACTAACGAATAGAACCTTCACATTAACCAGCATAGCAACCCAGTGTCGCAATCAAAAGCAGTTGCACTACAAAAACACATTAACAGTTATGTAAATCTTGTAGCACTACCTTTATGATTGAGGTCATCATTCTCAAATCTGTGAATGCATCATAACAAATATATCTTTGTCAAATCTGTGAACTCAACATAACAAATATATGACAGTAGTAAACCTGTTATGAAGACTGTCTGCAGATAAGAGAATCCTGGTTTGTTTTCAATGGTTCTGAGTCAGATGAGCATTGACCCTTTATGACCAAGAGACTAATACAACAGACTGTCACCGCAAGTGAGGAGTGGCTTTCATCAAGAGACCAGTCCAAACATACAGCACAGAGCAGAGGTTCATGGGTAATGCATGTTCAATCACAAAGTATGAACGCCTAGGACATACTGCACAATGCTCCACCAGTGATTCCCCCAAATAACAAAGACTAAACAGGAACTAAACCAGGTCTGAACCAGCAGAAAAGCAGGACAAAAAAACACAACTACAACAAAATTAAGAGGAACAACAAAGCTTTACTGAACTCAATATTACTTCCATTAAACTCCACTGTATAATCACAGACTGTATAAAGAAGTGGACTAAGTAAGTGTGACGTCACCCACAGCGTTTGGCTCCAGACAGGGGGCCTTTAGCCACGCTGTAAAACAAAAATGCTGTCAAAGCTGGGAGCGACTTTTTGGGAAATGAAGGGGCCTGATTTGTCTGCCATTAATGTTCATATCTGGATTTACAGACAGAAAAATAAAAAATCCATGATCATGTAGAGAGTTGATGGAGCCGGAAGTGCGCCCATGCTCACTTCCTATTTGGAACACAGAGGCGGGTTAACTATATTTAATTATATTTACAGTCGATGAGTATAACGCAGGGGTAAAGCACAGTTTAATTTCCAGGTATCCTGTTTTAAAAAGTGATGGCTCAAGATTAAAACATTTTTGCATTCACATAAAAAAGCCACTATGCATACTTTTCTGTGTTTAACTTTTGCATTTGCTTGTCTCCATGGAAAAGTTATCACTATGCCTGGATTATTTCACAGTATGGCAGTAAACAAGCAGGTGATGCCACCAGGCTAAGGTACACATCAGATCTTTGGAAAGGTGACCCTGTTCACAGCAAAAAGAAAGCAAGGCAAGTTTATTAAAACACAATTTCTAAGGCAATAAAAATGCCTGCACTTGAATAGACGCAAGAGAGATAAGTGAGATACCGTATTGTGGGACATTCCAGCCAAACCAATATCTCCATGAAGACAAGCAGAAAATTTAGAAGTTACATAGTGCACCTTTAAAGAACTTTTTTTTCTTCTGGTATTTAGTAATAAAGGTAAAGTAGATCATTCATTTACATTTGGTAGTATTGTAGAGCAATAATGATTTAAAATGACAGCAAAAGAAACAATTCCATTTGTTCAAGAAATGACCCACACAGGTGATGAATGCAGAACAAAACAGAATTACTGAAACATGCATGAATCAATCAAAATACAACACAGATTTGTTAATAATGAGGGAAAACAATTTTAACAAGGTTAAAAGCTCATTAAAATTGATT
This sequence comes from Periophthalmus magnuspinnatus, assembly GCF_009829125.3. NCBI lineage: Eukaryota > Metazoa > Chordata > Actinopteri > Gobiiformes > Gobiidae > Periophthalmus > Periophthalmus magnuspinnatus. The sequence continues at coordinate 29,702,295 of NC_047146.1, read as the reverse complement.
TGGCATAATTTGTCCCTTTTAACAAACGTTGTGTGCAATCACATTTATCAAAGGAAGTCAGAGGATCAGTGCTGTGGTGTGTAGAAAACAGAGACAATAAACAATAATGTTGAAACTGATTAACCCCCCAAAAATATTCAACATTTACAATCTTGTTAAAAAAAAAAACCTTAAGGTGAAATTAAACACTTTAGCAGTTAGTAGAGTTGTCAGAAGTATCGAAAATCAGATACTAATTGATGCCTACTTGCCAACTTCTATCGAAACTAAACAGTAATTTGAATGGGTATGGATACTAAAAAATTATCTAGTATCTACTATTATCTAGTACTAGTAAGAAAGGACTACTACTATTTAATGTTGAAAATTACATTCTATTGTCTAAATAAAAAATGTATTTTATTATCATTGTGGTCAGAATCAGTATTGATTACTAAGTCTATTCCTTAGTATTGAAATTTAGTTTGAAATTTGAATATCGTGACAACACTAGCAGTTTGTATCTGTAAGTCATAGAAGTTATTTATTCAGCCTTCTTCATCTTAAAACTTATCAAATCTTAAAAAGTTCCCAACTAGTACAAAGAAAAGGTAATTATAATGACAGGCTTAGTTAGGATAATTAATAAACACTGACCCAAAGCCACGACCATGAGAGCAGCAGGGACCCCAAAGGCCAGAGCATAACAGTCACCGCCAAAGCACTGCACATCACCTGGAACAGGTCGAGCGAACGATGGGTTAGAAGACAGTTATTACACTATTAAATAATACATCAAAATGCATATGACAGGTTAAACTACTAATTTCTCTAAAACATAATTAACATCATTATATTTAAGATTCTACAAAAAATCTTACCTAGTCTTTTCTAGTTCTGTAATTTTACTTCCTGGATGGACATGGCAACAGAAATGATATATGTAGAGGTAATTCCTTAACTGTTACCTACAACCATATTGTAAACTGTGTAAATAATGGCCAAAACTGATCTAATTTACACAACAGTAACGACTAAAAATACTTAAAACACCTTTATTTCGATTAATGATCTTTAAATTGTCAGAAAAGTGTTCCTTGCTTGTAAATCCTCTTTGGATTTTGGATGGAATTTCCGTGTTGATGATTCTTGTACTTTTCTTCTCAGCTTTGTTCCCACATACTGACACTTAATTGATGTAAAACTATAATACATTTTTTGCACATGTACTATATGCACTTTAAGATTATTCAAGATTAAAGATCAGTTTACTTCTGAGTATGGGGGTGATGATGGTGGACAGGAGGCTTCCGGCATTTATTGACATGTAGAACACAGAGAAGAACTTCTGCCTCTCACTCACCTGAAAGACAGATATATTTATACTGTTAATTTAGCTTTGTTTTAGCTTTGAAATTTTACCTCTTTAATATCAGGTTATCCCTATTTCATGGCTTGGCTCTTCTGTCAATAACTCTATAATTAGTCCAGGAAATGATCAAACACTCAAATCGCACATTGGACCATTGTATTCCTTTTTTTACACCTGCAAGTTTGTTTTAAAATAGGATCATTTTCAAAGTGGGGAAAGTCTTGATTTCATCTTTGAATTAAATCTAAATAAATTATGGTTATAGTTTAAATGAATGTCTCATGAAGGAATGTCTCACATGCTCCTCGTCGAACTGGTCTCCTCCGAAGGCTGCAACACACGGTTTGATCCCTCCGGTCCCAAATGCAATCAGAATGAGTCCAATCATGGACAGAGCTCTGCACACACACACACACACACACACACACACACACACACACACCAACATACACAGTTAGTTAAAATGCATATTACAGGTTGGGATTTTATTAGGCTGTTGCTGGGTTGCAGATGACATCACATTCTGTAAATCAATAATATTTAAAGAAGACATATTGTTCTTTTGTCTGCTATATGGTTATAATAAGGGTTGCAACAAGTTAATTGATTATTTGCAACTAATTGACTATTGAAATAGTTGTCAACTATTTCAGTCAGATCACAATATTCATCTATAATGATTAATAAAACGCTGACTTCCACATTAAAAAACCCAATGGCCAATGGGAGCTGACGTCTCTGTAAATGTCATCACAATAAAGAGCTGCACAACTGTTAGCACCTCCGATGGATAGCCGCAGACCAAACTAGCTGATTTTGTTTCATTTAAACCAAAATGACTATACAACGCTGCCGAATCCTACTCGTATCACTGATTTAAAAAAAATTAAATTGGAGAACAAAGTAAGTACGGAGCAGTGGGCGTATATCGGTGGCGGCTAAAACGGAGGTCATGAATACAAGAGTATAAAGACGCCTCAAACATGCATGAATCACACTAAATACAACAGGTTAAATGAGAAGGGGAAACAACTATAACAAGCAAGTCAATTTTGCATAATAAGTCTGCTTTAAACCTGTCTTCCAACTATATTTTAAACTATAGGGAGTCTACAATGTTTTAATGTCACGTGAACAAGTCCTATTAAAACCCATAGTTGATGCCCTGTTCTATTTGCTTGTATTTTGAGGGTATGTTTATAAACAGGTTACTCACATGTGCATGTTGGTGTCTCCTACAGTGGGAATGGCTCCAACTGACTTGACCACGTGACCAATGACATAAACAATTGACAGATAGATGATAGTTCTGTGGGAGAAAACCAAAATTACACACTGTAACAAAAAATCTATTCATTAAATACACCAGTGTGGTGCTGTACTGTGTAGAGTGGAGAGTGAATCATGAACCACTAAATACTTCAAATCATATGTATCACATTTTGTTGTTATGGGAGAAAAACTCTTTGGATACAATAAGTTCACAGAATTCAAAGAAGCCAGCTGGAATTAGACAATAGCTGTAGTAGTAACAGTAACAAGTAGTAATAGCAGAAACAGTATTTGTAGAGGTACAAGTTGTAGTTGTACTAATAGTAGTAGCAGCAGCAGCAGTAGCTGTAGTAGTGATGTCTCAGGGGTGTGCAGACTTTTCTGAGCACAAACTTCCTGAAAATAAAATAAAAGTGAGATTGTGGTGTTGTGGACTCTATGTTCAAACTGAACAAGTACATAGGTCTGTCATAAAGTCCAGCTTCTTTCAGTTGAGGCTCCTTTTTAAAGTAAAACCCTTAGATTGTCTGAAAACTCAAGAAAAAAAAGAATGGATTCTGTGATTAAAATGAGCATGCACGGTCCTGTTTAGGTGTTTGATTTTCAACAAAAAGATGAGAGTGACTACAAACTGCTAATGCTAGCTAGCTTGCCACTTTAATGTTATGTGACATGGACTTGTTTAAAAAAATAGCAAATCAGCACACCTGTTGTAGTTCCAACTAAGTCAGCTCTGGTCAGATTGTGTTAAAAAAAAAACAGCTCAGATTTCAGTCTAACAAAGCCTCAGACAAAGTATGCCTCGAGTTAGCATCACACCCCCAGGGAATGTTGATGACATCAGCTGCAAAGTATCAATACTTCACCCAGAGACCTGAGGTCAGCTGACCAGCTCCTGCTGCTGTGCCCAAAGCCAGGCTCAAGACCAGACAGAGGTGACAGAAACTTTTTTGTGGCAACGCTCGGCTGTGGAACTCTCTCCCTCCGCCTGTCAGATCCCATCTCTTCTCCCTGGTATTGAATATTAGCTAGACAGGATATCTTGGGGTTTTACTGTACTTTTCCTATATATAATGTTATCTACGTATTTGTTTTTGTTGACTTTTATCTGAAGCACTTTGGTTAGCTGAAGTTGTTTTAAATATGCTATATAAATAAACTTGAGTTGAATTGAAGTAGTATAGGTAGTAGCAGTAGTAGAAGTATTAGTAGTAGTGGTAGTAGTATCTCACTTGAACTTGCCAAGCCATGAGTCTGCGATGATGGCTCCCAGGATGGGGGTGAAGTAGCAGAGGCTGCTGAAGGCATGGTATATAGCTGTGGACAGGTCCTTGTCCCAGTGTAAGTATGACAGGAAGTACAGCGTCAACACGGCTAGTGGACAAATGTGAAGGAGATATGTTTTAAAACAACAAATAAAAATAAAAGTTATGAATGTAACTACTGTTCTATGAATCTGGCATGAGTACCACATGGTGCTGTTAAAAATACTGAAGTATTCCTAGCACACAAACAAAAGTAATCAGCTTTATGTAAAATGTGACATAAACATGTGACATCCTTATTTTAGTGGTTCTCAATTAACATGTGAACATGATACATTTGTTGCCTCAGTCGATAAACAGTGTGACTTACTTCTCCTTAAGTTTCAGTTTAGGTTCAATTCTGGTGATGGTTAATGTGTCTTTAATGTGAAACTGAGGTCAGTTCAATTTATTTGATCATTTATTCACCTTATGATTATTACATTTGAGTTTAATTGGAAAACACAGAATGTAAAAAAGAAATACATTTAAAAAATAATGTTAGTTTAAAGAGTATAATTTCAAATGGATTTTTCACCTTTATCTCTGGTAAAATAATACATTTAGAGATATCAATTTGATTATTTTGTTAAGTACTGACAACACTAAGGGGTGGGTGATATACAGTTGTCACTCACTATAACATGTTTTTTTGGTGCAACTTTGCATGCTTTTTTACAGCGTATGAACGTGCATTGTGTTCTGCATCGTGATTGGCTAAGGGACTGCAGACCATTGTCCATCAGTCTCCTCCGTGCCGTGTCTCCTGTACAGTACAGAATGTGTTCAGCCAAATTACATAATCATTTACATGATCGACACTACAGCGGAGCAGCGCCAGGATGAAGAGGCACGATCAGAGGAACTGAGAAATACGTGTGAGTCACTACTAATTCATAAAACAAGAGAGAAGTGTGAGAAAATGTTAATGCTTGTCTGAGATAAGTGTATAAAGTGTGAGGTGAGGAGTTTTACAGCTGCAAAACATATATAATAATCGTAAAAAAAATAAAGCTGACTACATCGCAGATTTCACCTACTGTGGGTTATAAACGAGGGACCACTGTACCACACTTCACTCTATCTCACTCACTCAGAGTGTGACAGAGGCTGACCACTGGGAGGAGTGGGTGGGATAAAATGATTATTTGAAAAAAGGGTCCCACTTTATTATAGCTATTAATAATTTTAATCAGCCTTAACAGAGCACGAACAAAGACTTAATCCATAAGGAGCAAATAGAGCAAATGAGTATTATGAATGATTCAGGCTTAGTAACTGCCTAATAAGGGGTTAGAGTAGACTTTATTGTAGCATAGGACAGGAAATAAAGAATCCAAATGAGGTCATATAACACAAGCTGACCTTATCAAATAAAAAAAATAAAAAAATCAAACCTTATCTTATCAAACAAATCTCCATATGGCTTATGATTCCCTATCATGACTGTCATCCCTTGAAGAACCATTTTAACAAGCTGCACTGGTCACACATTTACACACAATGCCTCTCTTCATGGCCATTTCACACATAAAGGACTTGTAACTGCGTCTAATTGGACCTCATAGGGCATGTGAGGGTGACATACCTTTCATGCCATAGTAGGAGAAGCGCTCGCAAAACTCATTCACCACAATAAAACAGATACTGGTTGGGTAGTTGGTTCCACATAGTTTCTGCAACAACAAAAAAAAAAGTTTAAATAAATTAAAATAAAACACTTAAACATAACAAGTGAAGATATAGCAATATATATTACATAGAGGTAATGATATGTTTTATTTTATTTTAACCAATGAAAATTTTGACTAAGTTAACATCAAACCAGGCTGAATATGAAATAGAAGCAAGCACTATATATGGTCTGGACTAGGAATAAACAAGGACTAAAACAGCTCTAAACCAGGTTTAAACTTGGACTAAACCGGGACTAAATCAAGACTTAACTTGTACTAAATAAGACTCTAAAGCAGGTCTAAACTAAGACAAAATTGGAACCAGAATAAGCAATTGTATATGGTTTGAAATATGAACTAGGAATAAACAAGGACTAAAGCAGCTCTAAATCAGGTCTAAACTTAGACCAAACAAGGACTCTAAAACGTGGCTAAGTTACACCTAAACTAAGACTAAATTGGAACCAGACTAAGCAAGGGTTATTTATGGTCCGAAGCCTGAATTAGGAATAAACAAAGACTAAAGCAGCTCTAAAGCAAGTTTAAACTTGGACTAAACAAAGGTTTAAAACAGGGCTTTTAGTCTAAAAATTAATTGTTCTGATGTAGATTAATTTTGGTTGTGTTGTAGTCCTGGTTTAGTCTAGGTGTAGTCCCGGTTTAGTCCTGGTTTAGTCCCAGTTCAGTCAAAATTTTTATATGATTTTTTTATTTGATAACTCAATGGCTGTCATATAACGAATTATCCAAAAATATCCCACACAAAGCTAAACCAGGTCTGATCTAGTCCTTAATAGACCACTATCTAGGACCGCTAATTAGGACTGTTGCCATAGCAATTAACAATTCAAAACAAAATATTGTATCACAGGAAAAAGTCCACCAAAATGTTGCATATAACAGCTGAAACCCAGGAATAGATAGTGGTAGAAGTAAAAGGCTAATCCAAATTGTTACTTGAATGGTCATAATGATTTAACTGCATAGTCAGTTTGTGTTTAACCATATTATACATTTTAGAATATTTTTGGGGGGATAATTTTACTTTAGGGTTATTGTGTCAGTGACATAAATTAGTTTCAATATTATCATTTATCATCTATATTTTCTTCAGCAGGCCTACTTAAAGGCTGCAATTATTTAGGTAATATCCCAATACATGGGCTCTTACACTGCATAAAACCTGCAAATCCTGTACACCTTTACAGATGTGTTTTGAAATGCATTCTTGTATTAGTATAGCTTTAGCACCATGGTTTAAACAAGGACATGAATATTGATTATAAAATATAACTTCTTCTAAAAATCTTGTATAGTGCTGTGATAGATCTTGTTGTGATCTTTCTGACCCATATTTAAAGATGCTGTTGTGGAATTGTCCCTAATAGTGTCGCCTCGTTCTCAGCTAACAAATGAAAATACATACAGTGTATTTATACCATCAAGACAATCATACCCGTTTAGTCTAGTCCAAGTGGCTGGAGGCCGTTGGACGCACAAACAAGAGATACACCCGTGCATAACAACAGATGGTAATATGGAGGTTAGGTCAAAGAGATCCATAACAATACAAGTAAAGATTTAGGGTAAAGAAAGCCATAACAACGCAATATGCAATTTTTCTGGTTTGTAGTCTGCCACCTCCTTGCCTCCATGGAGCATAATTGCTTTGCCAGGAATGTTCCACAGGATTGCGTAAAGGTATTTGTAAGCAAGCTTGCCTCTCCACCAATCTTACATGTAACTTAGCCTGGTTGGCGTCACCTGTGTGTCTCCATGGAGATAGTTAGGTTCAATGCCGTACTGTAGAATATTCTGACAAAACGATAACATCTCCATGGAGACATGCAGGTGGCAGCAGTGGTGGATGAAGTACTCAGTTTTGTACAGATGCAGAGGTAAAAAGATAAAGTAAAAGTATCACCTGTTTAAAAATTTAAGTGTAAAAGGTAAAAGTATTTCACACAAATGTTGTTCATTTGTTAAAGTGTTAAATGTAGTCATATTAATTTTAAAATTACACATATTTTGGTCAACAGCAGCAATATCAATACATTTCTTATTTTTTTTATGAATTTTATGTATTCATTTTTGTTTGAACTCGAAAACTTTATTCAGGATGTTTCCACAAACATGGTAAAAAATAATCCCTCGAAACATTTAAAAAGTACTTTTTACTTTTCAGTCCAGTTCAAAAATGTAGTGCAGTAGAAAGTACAGATTGCTCTCAAATGTTGTGAAGTAAAAGTAAAAAGTATCCAGTGTAAAATGTACTTAAGTTAAGTACAGATACCTAACAATTCTACTTAAGTAGAGTACTTTACTACTTACACTTTGTTACATAGTGCATCTTTAATTAGACTATTAAGCTGGATATAATTTCTTTATTTGCGTTGTTATGTTTCATGAATTAGTCATATCCCAAATCAGTCATGCTGTATAGAATACAATGCAATGACAGGATAGACTTACTGTGTTGACATTGGATGTCTTAAAGGAACAGTGCGAACAGTATGTTTGGACACATTCAGTTCACAAAAAAACAAAACAAACAACAAAAAAAACAAAACAGTCTAAACTCTGCATGGCGTGTTTGAACTAAAACATGGTGCAGGGTCAAAACTATAGCTAGATGTAGGTATAAATTTAGGCCACAATACTAATTTTACTTTATGTAAATTGTATCTTTGATATTGGCAGCAAATAGGGGGGGAAAATGTAAGTATGTTTAAAAGTAGAAAAAGTAGTAACATAGTCCTACCAAGCAATTTGCCTGAATAAAGTCCTAGGTCTAGACTAGGGGACCATATTGGCAGTACTGTAGTAACTCTATCCAGACTTGGACTTGGCTCCGGAGGAAAGATGCGCTTGTTGCATCAGCTAAAGCCTGACCACGGCGAATACTCACAAACCCAATCTTTAGAACAGACTGCACCAGAACCTATGGCACGGCTTTAGCGCATACAGGGACTACTTCTCTTTTGCGCTTTTGCAGACAGAAAAGTTAAAAGTATCGCAAGAAGTAGACTTAAAGCTCTTCGGGAGTGCAAAGAGCGTCGATCAAACTTGCAAAACCTGTCATCACCAAACTTATTTTTAGCCAAAAGCGTGTATTTACTAAAGGTATTATTTACCCCTGGCATGTTGCTCGCCGTCCAGTGCAGTCGTCCTCTCTTCGCTGCTGAATACGTGTATCCAATGTTTTTCTCTCAACAAGTCCAGCCCACAACCGACCGAAACGTGCAACTTCGATCCGCTTTTTACGAGCTAAGTTGATGTTTTACTCCGAAAGTATGCACGATAGCACTTTTATGGAGGGTTGTTTTGGTGAAGTTATCCAATGGCGACAGTAGAGTCCCGTTATTCGAGCGCAGTGAAGTGGCCTCCTGTTGTACAAAAGCAGCGCTGTTGTTGGAGCAGAGGCTCTGAGGTGGGACAAGCCTCAGTCTGAACAGATGTGCGCCAGAAATAAAAAGAACACATGTACTGTTCAAGGAAGTCAAATGATTGTGATGCTGACTAAATACATTTGCCGTAAGTTAAGTTATTGTCACTGTTTTATCATAAGGAGGTTACCACATTTCCACATTAAGCCGCTTCATGGTTCATTTGAGGTCACCACCATTTTGCATGATGTGAATAAAAAAAGCTAAAAATCTAAATAAAGTTCGAAAAGTCAATAAGACGTAGATCTACTTAGTGAATATTTGCATAACAGGCTAGAGCTTTTAAGCCTTAAAAGATGGCATTGGCAAATAAAAGGCAAACTCAATTTAAAGGCCCACTACGTAAACTGCCCAAACTGTGGCCCAGGGAACAAATGCGGCCCTCAGACCAATTTTTCTTGGCCCTCAAGGTTCCAGGTGAATTGGACCATATTACTTTAAACAGTACTTTTTACTGTACATTTCTGAAAATGTACTTTAACAAGCCCATATCAAATATTGAATGTGCCCCACGGAGGATATAAGCATGAACAAAGGTTTAGTGTTTCAGTCTAACTTGTAATAATAAAGCAGATTTGAAGTATTCACTGTACTGGCGACCCTCAATCAGCCCTCAGCTTTGTCTGTGTTTTATATGTGGCCCTTAATGAGAAAAGTTTGGACACCCCTGATGTAACTTGTAGAATTTGCTGCATCTGGTTGTCTCCATGGATGCTTTGTATGGAATGTCCCACAGTGTGGCATTAATCTTGCATTTATTCAAGTATACGTGTTTTACTGCTAAAAATACCAAGGAACACGTCAATGCTTACTGTGCACTGGCACCCCTCTCCACAGAAATTACCTGTAACTTGGTGGCTTTTGAGTTGCTTGCCTCCATTGAGAGTTTAATATCATACTGTGGAACATTCCAGGAAAAGCAATGAAGCCATGACGTCATAGAGGCAAGGTGGCAATGATTAAGCACAAAGTTACATGTGATTGTTGCTGTCAGGCTTATAAATAAACCATATTACTTCACCATTAAGTTTATTTCATCAGATTTTAATCCCAATCTGAGGGTGAATCACCGTCTTGCCTCACTGTAAGGGTGCGTTTACACTTGCACAAAAAACACAAAAACAATTTAACTAAACCTGTAACAAAACCTGGATTATACCAGGATCAAACCCAGACTACATCAAGACTCACCTGGACAGAAGACCCGAAAATGATTGAAATGATTTCATCCCTAGACCAGGTGTGGTGGACATCCTGTTTCTATAGGCTACAGCTGCTCTTCCTGAAGATGGGTCAGATCTTGATCTGGGTCAGATCTTGTGAAAGATCCCAACTCCGGGTTGCATCTAATGATTATGTTACTAATCGATTAATCTTTCATTTAATCGATTATTTGTTTAGAATAATCCCTGTGAATACAAGAGTTTTAGTAGATCTGACCCAGATGAAGCTTGACACCATGCCGATGTATATATTTATAGACAAAATAGGTTTTCTTTGAAAAACCCAAAATTTGCATTCTGTGTCAATGCAATGTAATTCCTACATGTCCGAATCATCAAACCTCTTCTCTTAACATATTCCATGTTCTGGAGTCTAATGAAACCTGTATGTATTTATACATTTTAGGTGGTGAAAATACAGGAATACAGGAAATGAATCACTAGAGGTCACAGACACTTATGATGGATGGATCTGATGGGAGTTCAAATAACTGCAGTTTTCTGTCCACTAGAGGGAGCCAGTTGTCTATCTAGTGCTCTTGTCAAAATAGGTGTTCTTTTATTTTTATTTGTCAAGTCATAACTCTTTTTGTTTAGTTTTAGGCCCTTATTCACATCATGGTTTTTAGGTAACAGTTATGCAATTACCTCTGCTGCCCATGTCCAATGTAGTAAAATGATAACTTTTGCCAAAAATATAAAACGAGAAAAGACTAGGCATGATTTGTAGTAAAATCTTAAATATAATAATGTTAACTATGCTTACATATTCTTGAATAACTTTCTGAATAGATTGTACTTTTGGAACTAGTTTGATCCTACCACACCTTTAACTTACATTGGAAGTAAAGGCATCTTGAATTACTTTGTGTAACAGTGTAACAGTGCAAACTGTGCCATTTGAGTGTTCATCATTGATCCAAATTACTCCACAGTTAAAATAAAAATCTTACATAGAGTTCTGGTTCCTAAATCTGGTGCTGTACTACTAATACTATAGATGTGTTAGTGGTATGTCTGAGATTAAGTAAAATTCTAATTACTGGATGTTTTTACATTGTAGTTTTTATGGGCTGATGTCCCTTTCTGTCAACTATAAACTGTTTGCATGAGAAATATTCAAAATGAAAATCTACAAATGTTGAATCTAATCATTTATTTTAGTGGCATTGTCCATTATCTGGCTATATTGAAATATATCTCAAACTGAAAATATAATCTGTGAAATGCATATAAAGCAACTGATTACTTAAAGTAGTTAGCAAAGTAGGACATTTCATTCAAACAAAATATATCAATCTAAAAAAATAAAAATGTAAAAAAATCACAATTACATTTTTTGTGTGCATATTACTTAAAATGACAGTAAAACAATTTGATAAACTAACAGTAAGGCTTTATGGTTAGGTGACAGTTTGGTTAGTGCTTATTAAAACTAGTTTGGATGATTTAGGTCATTTAAAGCTATTTCAAAAATACTTTATTATTTACATAATAATTTATTACATAAAATGGTGAATCATATTGGTTTGAAAAGTGAATTGAACAGGCTTACATAGCAAACTGTTTGGACGTGGTGTAGGCACGGAGGTGGGTAGTACTTCTTTTAAAGAAATTATATTTATCAGAATACTTTTACTCCACTTTAGTAATATTTTTATTGAAGTAACAGTGAGTAAAAGCTTTGGTTACTCTTCCCACTGTAAGTCTACAGGTGACAGTAAGACAGTTGACAGTATGAAATGATTTGAAGATTTGTGTTTCTTACACTGCTACTTCAAATTTAGTGAAAGATTGCCACCTTTTTTCAAATGAGATGTGATTGCTTTGCCTGGAATGTCCCACAGTGGGGCATTAGAGTTACTGTATTTATTTTGCTTTGATTCAGTTACAGATGTTTTTGTTTGTTAAGCAAAAAGTTCCATAGTACACCTTTACGTCCTCATAGATGTAATCAGTGGAGTGAGTGGAAACAATATCTTGTGTCTATCTGATGTGGCTATTTGCTGCTCCTAGTGTCCGGTCTATGAACTGCAGACTGATGTCTTTTTCAGGGCAGAGCAGGGTTCTGGTGATGGGCTTCACCTCTGAGCCAACAGGGTCTGGTCTGAGCTCAAATCGCTGGATCAACTTCAGCATGGAACACAAAAGAAGAGAGATTTCAAATCAACAGGTGTAGGCCTATATACGGTAGTTCAAGATGAGTTGCTGTGTCTACATCTAATTATAAAACGTATTATCATCCAATTATTAGAAAGAAAACTTGAGGAATAACTTTGGAACCACTGCAAATTTACTAGACAATAAAAATCAGGTTAATATTATATTGTTTTACTATGATCTGTTTTGTTGTTTTGTTTCTCCCCTTGTGTAAAGTGTTATACCCACCCTGGTGAGCAGCAGGTGCATCTCCAGCTCAGCGACCCGTCTCCCCAGACACCCCCTGGTCCCAAACCCAAACGGGATTGATCCAAACGGGTGCATCTGGGACTTCTGCTCTGAGCCGCGGAGCCATCGCTGGGGCTGGAAGGAACGAGGGCTGGGGAAGACGCGCTCATCATGGGAGGCAGCGAAGTGACACAGGTGGAACAGTGTCTGAAAAACACAGGACACTATAATAAACAGATGATAAGACAGGTACATAAAAGGTACACTATGTAACTTTTCTGGTGTCAGATCACAATTCATGTTTTCTTTTATATTTTTTATCTTTTATACAGATTTTAAGAGGTACCTAAAGCTATCTGCTGTTTCTGAAAGTTTGCGTTTCACTGTGACTGGTTAAATCCACTCACACATGGGGGAGGCTGACCAATAGGAGGAGTGGGTGGGAAAAAAACCCCCAAAAAAACAGGGACTCCCAAACTGATGAATTTACCAAAATAGCAGATTGGCACAGGGATGAGATCATGATTTGATTTTTATCACCATACTGCCCAAGCCCAGTTATAATCTATGGCAACTATGGATCATGGTGTTGTGAATATTAATCTAAAAAGATTTGGTAAAGAAAAAGATCCCTGGACGTGCCCAATATGAGCCGATTCCCGCCCGCCCCTTTATGGTACTCTGTATCTCTGTAAACATCACTGGAATTCACCTATATGTGTAAAGAAATCAGAACTGACTTCCCTGCTTTCTTGATCTGGCAATTTAATGGGTAAAATATTGGGAATCTGCAGGGAAGGCCTTGAGCTGCTTATACAATATCTGAATCTGAAGTGGGGCAAAACACATTTTGTTCAAATATATGGAAAAAATCAGGTACAGGACCTTTAATTGCTAATAACTTTAAGCCCAGATTTTGCAAAGACTTACATTTTTTGGGAACAGATAATCTCCGACAATGATTTCTTTGTCCATTGAGATACGGGCATTACTGGGGATGCTGGGATACATCCTAGAACACAGAGTACTCACAGTAACTACAGTGTAGCAGTGCACTCTGTTCCAGGCAATAGTAAACAGTTAAGATTTGTCGACCTGGCTTATTGTTGCTTTCACATGCGAGACACAACAGAAAGGGTGGGAACCGAACTGATATCCCACATTGTGGAGTTCCTAGGCAACAACAATCACATTCTGGTGTGCACAGGTGTGCCTATTTATAGGCTAGTCAGTCTAGTTCCGAATTTCTCAAACTTGCCACAAAAGCTCCTAACTCCTTAAGTCAAAACTGGATGTGTGTCACTATCTGCCATGGTAAGGACTGTCTGAATAGTCTGCTGAGTTAAGGAGTTAGGAAAAGGCTCCTGTATGCTTCTTTTCATAGCTCCTTTAGTACAGGAACCTCAGTGGCTTCCTAAGAAGTGGTAAGGAGCTATGAGGCATCCCACAATACAGTGCATATTTCCCCAGGGGTTTCCAAACACAGCTGATCTCGTCACGAAGACTTTGTAATGTATTAAAAGTTGTATTCCCTTATACATTATATAAATCAACTGGATAAAGCAAACTTTATATAAGAATGAAAATAAATGGTTTTACGGTTATCACAGCTTTATGCGCTTTATTTGTAGATACATAATTACATGGGAAGATCTGCGCACATTGTTTACGTTTTTAGAAACAAAACTTAAAGACACATGGCTAATTTGCATCAACTCAGCTGACAGAGCCCCCTGTGCTGCTCTATGCTCCACTGTAGACAGACTAAAGGACAGGATTTGGTGGAATATTTGTTGTGATAGTGAGTCTGGAGAATATTCAACTGTCCTGTGCATGGCCGAATATCAACATATTGGAGGTGATTTATGTTTAAACTTTTCAGAGTCAGAGATTATAGTCTGTGGAGATTTTTGCAGTGCAAACACTGAAGTCATTTAAGTACACTGCCATGTTGAAATATTCATTAGTCAGTGCAGTAGAGGAGAATGAGGAGCGCTTATTGTAGTTTTGTGGGTGTTGCAGTTTTTTATTAAACATCTGTAGTGTCCCGTGACTGCTCTATTGTTTCTGCTGCTGGTTAGGACAGTCTGATTCTCCAAGCGCAGCTGAAGCGCCTTCTCTTCTTTGCCTTTTATTCTTATGGTTGACCCCGTGACATACCTCCAAATGTAAAGGAGGCTAGGAACTAGGGCCTAGGAGCTATGATCTAAACAATTCGGAACGAGCCCTCACTGTGGGTGATGTGCACAAGTATTGGGCTCCATTAAACTCTGTTATGATGTTCACATACAAACACAACTTTTTGTTTTCTATGTTTCTTCACAAACTGTCACTTAACTGCTGCAAAACCATACTAAATATTTACCACAAGTACTATTCCACCAAACCAAGTAATAATTAGAAAAATATAGTAAGAATGCACTTTAAATGTGTACAGCTCTCACCGTAGTGTCTCCTTGACGACGGCCTTCATAAAGGGCATCTGAGCCGTGTCGTCAATGGTGGGTGTTCGGCCTCCAGGGCAAATGTGGCTCACCTCCTGATACAGCTGCTTCTGGATCTCTGGCTCTCGGGCCAAATGGTACAGGGTCCAGCACATAGTGTTGGACGTCTGACACAGAGAAGATGCCATAAAGTCAACTAAAAGCAATGTACGTCAAAAGGGTTGTTAAAAGTATGAAAAATCAAATTTAGTAACCAATACTAAAACTATTATTGAAACTAGCTGCTCATTTGTGCAGGTATCAATATTTAAAAAGTTACATGCACAGGACAGAAATGAACCTTTTCTGATTAGCTTCAGAATGATCTTGAGCTGTATCAGAACAAGTATAAGACACATAGACTAGTATACACCCATGGACCACTATGAAACCTACCTGAACAGCTGAGGGATTACACAGTTGTAAGACCACATGGTAATATAAAAGAAAGTACTACAACTTAATGGCTAAAATCACTACTGTGAGATTGACAGGCAGATCGGTGCAGCATCTGTCGGTGTGTCGGTCCGTTGTGGTAAAGAAGGAGCTGAGTCCAAAGGCAAAGCTTTCGATTTACCGGTCAATCTACGTTCCTACCCTCACCTATGGTCATGAGCTCTGGGTAATGATCAAAAGGACAAGATCGTGGATACAAGCAGCCAAAACGGGTTTCCTCTGTAGGGTGGACGAGCGCATCCTTAGGGATAGGGTGAGGAGCTCGGAGTAGAGACAGCTGAGGTGGCTTGGGCATCTGCTCAGGATGCCTCCTGGATGCTTCTCTAGGGAGGTTTTCCAGGCATGTCCCACTGGGAGGAGGCCCCGGGGAAGACCCACAACACGCTGGAGGGACTATGTCTCTCGGCTGGCCTGGGAAAGCCTTGGGGTCCCACCGGAGGAGCTGGAGGACGTGTCTGGGGTGAGGGGAGTCTGAGAGTCCAAGCTTAGACCGTTGCCCTCATGAACCTGCTCTGGATAAGCTTAAGAAAATGGATGGATGGGTGGATGCCTGTGGGAGGTAGGGCTTTACTTTGGCAAGGAGCCTCAACAGAACGAAGCTAGACTTTATGACAGAGCTAATGTGCTTATCGAGTTTGAACATGGAATCCACAGTCAGCCAAGGATTCCTCACCGCAGGGCGACAATAAGTGGACAGACAATCACACTGTCACACCTGAGTAGTGTAGTAGTGTAGTGGGTAAGATTGGCCAAAAACCACAATCTCGTTTTATTTTGATTTAAGTTCAGGAAGTTTGTGCTCAGGAAAGTCTGCACATCTCTGAGACAGTTCTATAGACCTGTGACTGTGGTCTGGCTGTCATTGGCAGTCACAGGCAGAATGTCATCGGCAAAGCAATGAAATGCTACATTGTGCTTTCTAAAAACATCACACGGTGGAAGCATGTACAGAGCAAAAAGGGCTGGAGCTAAAGTAGAACCTTGGGGCACACCGTACTCTAAGTGACACACAGAAGACAAGTACTGTCCTAGGCTCTCAGAAAACTCCTGACTTACAGATAGGACTGAAACCAACAGAGTGCAGTACCCTTAATGCCCACATGTGTCTCCAGGCAGGACAGGAGGATGCTGTGATCCACTGTGTCTAAGGCAGCTGATACATCTAAATGATAAAGAACTGCGGAATCAACAGTTAAAAGTACGTCATTAAAAACTTTTAAAAGAGCGGTTTCAGTACTGTACTGGGATTTAAAACCAGATTGGAATTGTTGAATTTTGTTCAGATTAAAGTAAGCCTGTAGGTCATATACAACCTTTTCTAAAACCTTTGACAAAGCCAAATTTGAAATGGGCCTTAAGTTAGAAAGAATATTTTTTACAACATGTTTCAGGGCACTGGGAAAACAACCAGATATCAGAGAAAGCTTCACAACATTAGCAATATAGGGCCCAATAGAATCAAAAACATTCTTGAACTAACAAACTTGTCTAAAGAACTTTTTTTTTTTTTTTTATTTCCATCATGATATCGTAATCAGTATTGAGTGTATTCTTTAGTATCAAAATTGAGTTTGAAATTTTTGTATTGTGATAACACTAGAGAAAGCACCATAGTGTCAACTAAAAGCAATTAACATTTTCCTTTTCATATTTAATTTCAATGGGATTCTGATTTCTTATTCACTTAGCCTATTACCACATTAATAAAGGTTTATCCAATAATCGTTATAAGTAAATGCAAAATACGGGCTTAGATATTGTTTATAATCTGTTTTACCAAATAATACAATATATTCTCAATTTGAAATTCACATATAAGCCTACAGTAAAGCAAAGGCACAATCAAAATATGAAATAATCTACTAATAAGATATTACTTAACTTAAAAGTTAAAACTAAACTTAAAAGTTAAAACTAAACTTAAAAGAAACATTTTAACCCAAATTATCCAGATTAGGCCTATATGCAATATGACAAATATTGATGTTTGAGCTCTGTATTTGTGTAGTTGTCATGAGCCCAGTCTGCCCTTGTGTTTCTGTGCTGTCTTTCCCCCTCCTTTCTGTGTCTGTGCCCAGAGCTGGGTGGAGACTCTGGCACCACCTCTGCACACCTGCACCGCATCAGTAATCAAGCTGCACCTGGGGAGGACAAAGTGGGTCAGTTCCACACACTCAGCGTCAGATTGTCATATCCACAGTGGTACAACTCTGCTAGGCTTAGTCCCATGTTCTTGCATTTGTTACTTGTTCTAAACTGGATATTTTTTGCTCCTCGTCAGATCCCACTCCCTGGACCCACTCAGCTCCTCAGCCTCACCAGCCACCTGAACGCCCACTGCCGACCCAGCCCTCAACTACCTGCTCCGCTAATCACCTTGCACTAGTGATGGTGAGATGAAGCCCCATGAAGATTGATACTTTCAGTCAACTGTGCCGGCACATGTACCGACACTTCATAAGGATTCATTTACTCTATGGCGTCATGAAGAGGTCAATAAAATGTACTGCAATCTAGTTTCCACCTCAGTGCCATTAATTGAACAAATATACTACAAAACCAGTGATATCACAGTGAAACACATTATTAGAAATAGGAATGCACTTGTGTTACTTGTAGTAGTGCTTCTAATTAAATAAAGAGAATTAAACCCCAATATTTTACATTGTTTTTTATTCAAAAAAGTAGCTTCTCTAAAGAAGAAGGACTAAGGCAGTTCCGCTTTTTTGTGAGGATTTCTCCTGTTTTAGAAAAAATCCTCTCACAGGGCACAGATGAAGCTGGAGTGCAAAAGGTACATGGTGGCCAGTGTGAATAAATGTGGAAATTAATTTCTGTCTGCCGGTGTTTGGCTCTGCCCGGTATTTCTGTACTTCAATTGTTGCATTTACTGTCGGTGATGTGGGAGTTTTACTTTGCTGAATGGACGCATCTACTGGATGCAAAAATATCAGTTTGCATGAATTTGAAGTGTGGCATTTTGCAGAAAGTCTGTGCAAAATAAAATATGCAAAACATGTATACTGTAGTCATATACTGTGTGTGTGTATATATATGTATATATATATATATATATACACACACTGTGTGTGTGCAGAAAATAGCCGCTCACAGGGCACAGATGAGGCAGGCGTACACAAGACTGCCACTGCTAACTTATATAAATACACAAACATATACATGGGCTCTGGATACACATTTTTGTCTGTCTCTCCCAGTATTGAACGGTCCTCCAGCCTTGCTGTATCTGTGTCCATCATGTAGCGTTGGACCTCAATATTTGCGTCTGCTGTCAAGTTTTATGTTTGTGTCTGCCTGACACTGTCATCCAGGCGACACCACATGTTACCTACACTACAGGTTGTCACTCGCGGCAAAATCAGAACCACTTTCTGAATCAGTCACATGGTACAGCCGGGCAGCGAGACTTCGGACGTCATCATTTTCAGCTCCTCCCCTAAATGAAGCAAGCCTCGATACACGCATTGCGGAAACGTCCCCTCCCCTACTCGGCACACGCTTCGAAGTCTCGATCACTACCTTGCACATATTACATTGAAAATAAACTCTGTTAAATATCAAAAAGTCGTAGGAACATTTAATTTGCTACCAGGCCTACTAATACTACTACTTGGAGAGTTGACAGGGGGATACAAAGGAGTCTGTTGTCCCAGGCCCCAGAGCAGTGAGAGCACAGAATTGGAACCTCTGCCTATACATTTATAATAGAGAAAGGCCCATATGAGCCTTCCTGCCCTGGCCCTAGGGATGTCACCAGACCTACAGCTATACCGGAGCACTGGCCCCTTTTGTTTGTACCGACTTTTTCTTAAAACTCTGATGTAATGCACCTCTGTCAATCACATTTCCCATTAGGGAATTCTGCACAAATCAGATGTCATTTATTATGGTGGATTTCAGATGAATACATGCATTTAGCAACCTTAATAAGAATTATCTCCCAGGAAATGCTTTTATCTATTTTATTGTTAGAAAACTGTAGGATACTCTTATTAAACTTAACATGCGTTTTCCACGAGCTACTGATCATTTGTGTCCAACTCCTGTATCAGTGGTAATAGACCCCCAGCCCTCTGCTGCCCCCCTGCTCTCCAGCACACTTAACGCACTGAGTGCCCCTGTCTGTCACAGCCTCACACCGGGCTGTGGACAGACCCTCCAGAGTCTTGACAAAACTAAAGCCTTAAACATTTGTTAGGACACCTGGCTTCACATTTTATGTTGCTTTTAATCCAACTGAAATATAGTGAGAATCACCAATCATTGAATCCACACAGCTATTCTATCTTAATCGTTTATGCATCGAATATGAGGTGGATTTTCAAAAACTAAAAAAGGGACTAAAACCTCGGACACCTCGTTCCAAATTATTATGCAAAATTGTGTTTACGGTAAATTTTTTTGTTTTCCAGTGAAACTCATGGACTGTATTGTGTCTCAGGGCTCTTTGGGTCTATGAAATAAAAATCACACACCTGTGCCAATTAGTTTGGTAAGTCCAATTATTTTAATTACTTAAGAACGTTCCACATTATTAAGCACAATGAGGAAGGTTTGTGCCAGACAAATACATTGAAGCAGCCATCAAAATGCCATTACAGAGCAGCAGACAGGTATTTGAAGCTGCTGATGCCTCGAGTCCTGTGAAACATTAAGGAGTAGGAGCCTCCAGAGGCTTGGAGTTATGCATAAACCTACTATTTGGCCACCCTTAACCAATGTTCACAAGCAGAAACGGCTCCAGTGGGCTCAGAAATACATTAAGACTAATTTTCAAACAGACAGGCAGAGTCATGTTTTGGGTCGGAATCATGGAGAGAGAGCTGGTTGACCTTTAGGGTCCCTGAAGGTGTGAAAATGACCTCTGTAAAGTACGTGGAGTTTCTGACTGACCATGTTCTTCCATGGTACAAAAAGACAAACTGTGTTTTCTGTAGCAAAATCATCTTTATGCATGACAATACACCATCTCATGCTGCAAAGAATAGCTCTGCATCATTGGCTGCTACGGGCATAAAAGAAGAAAAACTCATGGTTTGGCTCCATCCTCGCCTGATCTCAACCCTATTGAAATGTTTGGAGAATCCTCATGCAAAAGACCTATGAGTGCAGGAGGCAGTTCACATCCAAACAGCAGCTCTGGGAAGCTATTCTGACAACCGGCAAAGAAATTTAAGCAGAAACTCTCCACAAATTCAATGGATATAAGAATTATGAAGCTCCTATCAAAGAAGGGATCCTATGTTAAAATGTAACTTAACCTGTTAAGTTGTTTTGATTGAAATAGCTTTTGATTTCAGTAATATGCTAATGCTTCTAATTGAAAAATATAGAAATGAGCATTTTCTGTTCTTTAGAACAATAACATGGTTTGAAGCTCTTGTGCATAATAATTTGGCACAGTGCATTTTAAGTTTTTATTTTTGAAAAAATACTGTTATCATTGGGAGGTTTGTTCCATAACATTCGAATTGTGCTGTAAAAGTTGATGGAACGCAGCGCAGTGCTGCTCAGGCCACAGACTCGTATACAATGTTATAGGCAAACACTGGAAACAGTGCAAAAGCTTCCAGGAGTGTGAGACTAGAATCCTGGATCAGGGACGTCAATGAAGGCTTCTCTTAGCCTTCATTATTCGCATGTTTGAATCACTGTTGACACAAACTTTTCTTTTGTAGAAGAATTAATTTTTATTAAATCTGAGTGCTATTGCATTTGAGCCGGTCAAATTACACGGTGCAGATGCTGCCTCTGGAGCCTGTTCCATATGCACTCACACACTTGAACAAGCCCAAGCTTTTAGTCCATTTTTTCATTTTTTAAAAGTCCACTTCATATTGGTGTAGTTTGATGCATAAACAATTAAGATAGAATATCTGTGTGGATTCAATAGTGCCAAGTATACCGCGGTAAAGTTTCTAACTAGATTTTAGTTGCATTAAAAGCAACATAAAATGTGAGGTCAGGTGTCCTAAAAGAAGTTTGAGCCTTTAGTTTTGTCAGACTCTGGAGTGACTCAGGAGATGCTCAGTGTGCTGAGTGTACTGGAGAGAAGGTCGGAGCACAGGGAGGCACCAGAGGGCTTCTTGCTGTCCACTACCACTGGCACAGGAGTTCGACACAAATGATTAGCAGCTTGTGTAAGACGCATGTTAAATTTAATAAGGGTATCTATAGTTGTACTAATCATATAATAGGTAAAAGCCTCTTGGGAGATAATTCTCAGTTAGGATGACACATGCATTTATTCACTGAAAATCCACCACATTACAGGAAATTACATCTGTTTTGTGCAGAATTTCATAAAAGGGGACCCCCAGTCCCCCCAGCTTGAAAGAGATGCACTGCATCAGACTTTTGAGAAAAATGTAGGTAAACATGAAAGGGACCGGTGCCCCAGTATAGCTGCAGGTCCAGTGACATCCCTGGTCTGGATCATGTTTTATGCTGCGTCAGATGAGTCCAGGTGAGGAACCTGACTATATGGTCTGTGCACAATCAGACTTTGATCTGTGACTTGTTTTTTCATGCTGGAGCATCACTTTTATAGTCACAATGGGTGTTTTTCAATTCCCAGGACCCTTCCACCATGGACTACTCTGTAGCACTCCTCTGGAGTGGGCTCCGCCTCCCTAGAAGCAAGTGTCCTGCTCACACCGCTTAGAGTGCATGTGGAACAGACTTTAGAGGGAGCATCTGCACCTTGTCATGTGAGCAGCTCAAATGCACTTGGCACTTAGAGATTGAATAAAAATTAATTATTCTGCAAAAGAAAAGTATTCAGAAGTGTTTATGTGTCAACAGTCATTCAAACATGTGAATAATGAAGGCCAAGTGAATCATCTGTAATTTAGGCTTATCATTAAGTGCTGATTCACACCTGAAGTTCAAGGTCTGGACTGAGAACTTACAAGTGTTCAATTATTTTTGTTCGTCCACATTACCTCCCTTAAATCCAAATTATCGGACTTTCCCTGGTGCTGTATCTACTGTCGTCTTGACAATGGGAGAGCGCCCCATGGTTGATCTGATAATAGTGTTATCTGCAGCAATGATAGGTAAAACTATAATAGCTAAATATTCCATTTTTATTGTGTGGTGACTTGCATTTTATTAAAATGCACTTTACATCATAAGGAAAGCTTGTATAAGTTGGCCCCAAAACTTCAGGAGATGCTTATTGTGCTGACTTGTCACAATAAAGCAGAGGACTGTTCGGACCCGACCCACCAGAACACGCTGTATCTGATCCGCAGATTACGGTCAACAGCATCCCAGAACTGGAACTGGTAATCTTCATTCGGCATTATGTGCTCTTGGCACTTGCCTCCTGTGCAGTGACGGGCTGGGTCTTTCCATACTGGGGCACAGCTGATCTATACTGGGGCACGTGCCCCAGTAAAAAGGGTCTAGTGAGATCCCTGCTTGGCCCCCCAAATTTCTACTACTAATACTACTAGGCCTATTAGGTCTACCATTGGGTCTACTAATTAACACAGTAGGGATGAGAAAACGTGTAAGGGTTAGTATATGATAAATTGCTCGATGGTTGTGCCTTACTTTTTCCCTTCTCAAGTTAGTACTCAACCTCTTTCAAAGTTTCAATTTGGTTATTTTTTTAAAGCTGATCTTAATCTTAATTTCATGAACATAAACAATTCAATTTTTGCAAGTGGTATTTCTTGAAACAAATTACACACAAAAAAAGTCACATTCTAAAACAGACCTATAATGCAAATTGACTTTGCACAGCATAACGTTGTTAGTAATTTCCCCTTCTCATTTTCCCTCTTGAAGTTGTTTGATTTGTGCATGTTTGAGCAATCTTTAATTGCTTATTTTCAAGATGACATATTGCCAGTCAATCCCCCCTATATGCCATGGATCTATTAAAATAACTGGATAGGGTAATGCTAGCTTAGAGATGTCACAAGTTGAATTAGTGGGCACTCATTGGTACTACAACAAAAAATAACCTCTTGCCCAGAAATGATTTTTCTAGTAGAGCAAAATGTAATCATTAACTGCTCGAGTTCGGCTAAGAGGGCACCTACAGCTTTCACAGGTCGAATTTTACGGTCAAATTTTTACCTATTTTCCGATCATTAACTTTTTTCTCAGCTCAAAATCCATCTGTAGTCACTTTTTAATCGATAGGTTTGGCAACAAACCTATCGATAGCTAAACTCAAGTGGTTAGAGAAGTCAAGTGGTACGACATGAACGAGCATGTGAGTGATGTGAACGAGCCCAACTGTCATGGATGAGCCATAGGTTTAGCACATGGTTCAGAAGTACCCTGGAAGCATAAACATTATAATTTATAATTTGCAATTTATTTATTATTCCCTTGCCTCCTTCGTAGCCGTTCCACTTGCTCCTGCACAAAGTCTCATTAAGGGTGGCTCAATTGTGCATGGTCCATGGACAGGGTAGGGCCAGATGTACCTAGCCGCTAAAGGCTAAACTCACAACATATTGAGTACGGCCCATTGACTTCGGCAGCATCGTGTAGTAATTTTGGTAGATATGAAAAATAAAATCTGCTATTCACTAGCAAAATGTGCAGGTATCCAGCTAACATCTCCATGGCTCTGTGCTGTGGTGACGTTCACGGCAATGTCAGACGTGTTTCTTTTATTAAGTAGTTTTACATTAACATTGCAAATTATAACATAATGATGCATGGGTGTCATAGACTATAACTATATAGCAGGCACAAGGTCTTCTTTAACATGTCCAGAAGAATTGTCAGAAAGACCAAATTATGAACTGATAAACTAATACAGATGTAAACTTCAGTTAGGAGTTTTTATGCAGAATATGACAGGATAATTTGTTGTTTGTGCAGGAAATTATGATCCTTCAAATAACTGCAGTCTTTGTGGTTTGCAAATTGCATCCATTCAATTTTGATTGTGATTAATCTTGCTGCTCTACCACACACCTATACTAAATATTAAAGACCTGAAAAATAGCTTATAGTGGCAGGTTTATGCTTTTTAGAATTAATACTTTATTTATACAGGTTAACTTGTAGAGACTTATTGTCTGGTGGGACATGAAACTACACCAGCACATTTTGTTATTGTAATTATTGTATTGTATTTGGACTCACTGTGTCGACTCCGGCCAGCAGCAGCTCAGTGACGCTGCCCAGTATCTCCTCGACTGTCATTTTCTCACTGAGCAGCAGGTGGGTCAGATAAGCTCCATCTATGTTCTGGTCCAAATCCACTTTATGCTCTATCTCTTTAATTTTCTTTTGAATTAGCTCCTCAGCTTTAAAACAGAACATAAAAAATGTATCTTACCCTTTAACCAAATACATGACTTTCTAAGCAGCTTTCTACTGTGCATCCTGTGTAAGACTCAGCCCACAGGTTTACGGAACCAGGAAGATCTCTGCAGCACTCCCACACCACCCTTTCTCTGTTCACCAAAGTGCCAAATACAAAACTGAAACTCATTAAACTTTTTAGTATGTTGCTTTTGGCGAATATAGCCTTTTTAAACCAACAAAAAGTAATGTGTTAGCAGTTAATACTACATGTAACTGTATTACCCCCTCTTTAAATCAAGTTCTATATTACAGAAAATTAATTCTTGTGAGCTTTAAACCATGTTCTAATGTAGTGTCCTCCTCAAAAACATACCTGGAGTTGTGTTTTGTTTCATTCACATGTTTGAGTAATCCTTTATCAGTCTTTCTACATCTCCAAAGCTCAAAATGCTCTGTTCCACCTTGTGATGTCATGTAGTGGTAGTTGAAATCATTCAAATGATTCTAGTGAAGGTGTATAGAGTTTAAAAACACAGTGGAGCACTTCCTGTATTACTACATGAAATGACAAGGTAGAACAAGGTGTTTGAGAAAAGAACCCACCCTAAATATGCAGGATTTGTGTGTTAAACATGTGTGAATGAAACAAAACTCAACTCCAAGTATGTTTTTGATGAGGCAACAACATTATGAGAGAATTGCATGATATGAGCCCTTTAACTTACCGTAAATTTCGGACTACAGAGCGCACCTCAATATAAGCCGCACCAGCTAAATTTGAAAAGAAAATCAATTTTGTCCATAATTAAGCCGCACCTGAATATAAGCCGCAGGTTTTCATATTGTAACATGAGATATTTACACAGAAAGACGGTGCACCGACACGCTTTTTTTAAACTGTGCCTGAAAATTGGCACCAACACGACATCAACATCTGCAGGTTTAGAAAATAAAGCTGCACCAACAAGGAAAATCTGCTTTTATTTCCTCTGAAAACTTTTGTCGTCTTTTTACATTGACCAAGTTGGATTCATTGATGTCGAGCTTACGTGCAGTGGCTCTATTTCAGGGGTCGGCAACCCGCGGCTCTTTCAGCCTTATACTGCGGCTCTGCGTGGCTTGGGAAAATAAATTTTAAGTATTTAATTGAAGTGTATTTTATTCCTGTTAGCTCTTTTTTTATTGTAGTTTAAATTGGAAGATTATTATGATCTTAAAATAAAATTATATTTTCTTATTTTTCCTTGCTCAAAATAAGCGTCACACTCGCGGAACAATGTTCAAAACAAACTCCGCTCACGTCTCACGTCTCACAGACACAGACACAGCTCACAGTCCTGCGTAAAAAGCCCTAATTTTCAGACGCTGTGCGCACTAGGGATGGGACGATATACGATAATATCGTTAATCGCGATAAATAAGGTCCGCAATTAATCGTTCGTGGCATTTTTTAATAATCGCGATCATTGTGCACGATTATAATCGCCTTTACGGCATCACACAGCCTCATGTTTCCAGTTCCAATACAACGTTTATATGTTAGTTCTGGTGTTTGCCCACTCTGACATAGCAATGACACTTGTAGCTTCTGTGCTTATGGCTGTCTGAACTATATTCTGTCAGATATCAACAATAAACAAAGTCTGATCCGTAACTCTCCACAGGAACGTACCAGTGCGCGCCTCACCCGTGCGCACAGATGAGACGCTAATGTGTGTACATCTTAGATTTTTACCTACAATAATACAAACTGCAGAATAAAACAACACCTTTTAAACAATAGACAAATTAAGTCTAATTCATACAGCTGAACACAAATGTGCCAGAGCGCACGGTCCGAATGCGCACTGTGTGCACAGGAGCAAAGCTAACGATTATACACGGTATAATTTACGTACAATTAAGTCAATAGCAGAATAAACCACACTTACCGATCGAGAACAGCATCCAATCCATAAAAAAATAAGGTCCTTTACTCCTGAGTCCACTGTGGGATCTTTAATCTTTGCCATGAACCGCTCCAGGTCCGAGATGCCTCTAGTTTAACTTGTACAAACATCCACAGTGTCCTCGGTCACGTACTCCCTTTGGTTTGTCTGTTTCGTCATGTTTAAAACGCAAAACAACAGTGCGTAAAATGCGCCATTATGCACACATTTCTGCATCCACTCGTTTCCCAATTCACCAAAGTGCCTTAATTTAAAAAAAATTAAGTCTTCGTCGACGGGCACTTGCGTCACTTCCGGCGCAACAAGGACCGGTCCATTTCTCCAGCATGACATTGAGGAGTACACATTTTCTTCCGGGTACGTCTGTTTACGGAAAACCATGGCATGTGATACGTCATCCTGTCCCGCTGCTCATTGGCTGTCTGCGGGCTCAGTAACCCACACCCCCACCTTATTGGCCAACATTGGTGTCAATCACAAGCTAATACGTGTGTTTAGCACTGGGGAACAAAGTTGGCGCTGTCAGAAGTTTATTATGCCTGAAATCGACTAAAGAAAGGCAAAGAAGTGACGGAGCAGATTTCATATTTGGAGTACTTTCCTGCAGCAGATTGGACATAATTTCTTGACTGGAATATATTCTCTGGACCTTTACGGAACAAATGAGACCAACGTTGTGTGAATATGTTGATGTTTGACAGAACCAGAGCGCTCAATGGTAAGTGAAGTCCAGATTCACACTTTGTGACTTTTCTATAAAAACGTCTTTCCTGTCAGCACTGTGGTGATTGCAGGTGAAAATGGTTTGCATATCCAGAAAGACAAGCGCCGCAGCTTTCATTTGATGTGTAGATTGTTTGTGTGGGTGACGCAGAAGTGTATGTACATTGCTGTAAAGTTGTAAAGTAGGCCCGGGCCGTCGGAACGTTAACAGGTTAATAATTATCGCGATAATATCGTTAATCGCGATTATTTTGGCCACGATAATCGTGAGTCTAAAATTTAATATCGTCCCATCCCTAGTGCGCACAGGGGTCAGGAGCAACTTTCGCCCGTACCTAATGACACACTAATAAGCTCGTCCCTAGATGTATCATGAAAATCCTGCTGGAAATCGCCACAGAAATCTATTTGATGTAGTAGCAAGTATATTATCTGCTCTTGTCTCCGCGATGACGTATCAGACACGAAGCACAAAAGTAGAGCCACAAGCGAGTGAAAATGAGCCAAAACAAAAGTCTTTGGAGAGCTTTTAACAAAGGGGAAAAGGACAACTGAGGAGCCAAAAGAGGAGACTATGATCTCCAAGAAAAAGAAAGATAAATTTAACAGACAATACAGACAAATAAAACCTACATTATTCCGTTAAATTATTATTATTATACACAGTGTTATCTTCATTTTAGATGTCAAAAAGTATTTGCGGCTCCCAGTGTTTTATTTTACGTGGAAAGTGGGTACAAATAGCTCTTTGCGTGTTAAAGGCCGACCCCTGCTCTATTTCCTTCTTTATCTTAAAAACTGCATCATATCCATTTCATGATGCGCAAAATGATCGTTCAAAATCAAAACTAGTGAATTCTTCAGGGCAGAATCTTTCCCCACGTCTGTCTCACTTTTACGTTTACAGCTAGAGAGTGCCCCCCCAGGGGCCGTTATCCAGTAAAATTCCATAAATAAGCCGCACTGCTATATAGGCCGCAGGGTTCAAAGCGTGGAAAAAAGTAGCGGCTTATAGTCCGAAATTTACGGTATTATATTTTAACATTGTAATTATCCAGTATTGCAGCCTTCATGATGGCTTTGGCTCCAAATA
The DNA here is from genome assembly GCF_009829125.3 of Periophthalmus magnuspinnatus. Classification (NCBI taxonomy): domain Eukaryota; kingdom Metazoa; phylum Chordata; class Actinopteri; order Gobiiformes; family Gobiidae; genus Periophthalmus; species Periophthalmus magnuspinnatus. Next base: position 29,673,628 of record NC_047146.1, on the reverse strand, counting down.
AATTGGCTCTGCTAAACCTACTCACCGACTTTGAAGAGGTGGTCCCATGCGGCCACAAACTTCTTGTAGGGAGGCAGGTAGGGCCAGAGGGGGCGGGGGAAGATCATGACCACGTGTGACAGTCGAAGCATCTCGCCCACAGAGAAGATAAAGTGCTGGGTCTCCTCTGGGATGTTCTCCTCTATACACCCCATTCTAGTCTCAAACAGCACCGAGCAAATGCCTGGACAATCACAGAAAGACAAATTAGGCTCAATTACTGTTATTAAAGGATACATGTTATGCTTCTTCGGGTGTATTTAGTATTAAAGTGACCTTATTATGTAAAATCTACTTTTCAGAGCTTTTAACCATGTAACTTTTTAACTTATCAGAAAGTAAGCAGGGTTGGGCCTGGATAGTATTTGGACAGGAGACCACTGGGAATACCAGATGGAGTGGGGCATCAGTGGCAAAAACTGTTGTTGACAAGTGACCCAAGACAATTGACCCACATTGCTTAGTATGAATGTGGTGTGAGTCAGGCGTCATGTGTTTCACCCCAGTGAATGAGAGGGTTCCGTCCTTGCGCCTTTTGGGTAGGAGACAGGTTGTGTTGGGAGAGGTACTAAACAGGGCACCGACCGGGGACTCCTCAAAGAAATTCCAGCAAACCATCCAACGCCTCAGGAAGGGGAAGCAGTACTTCACCGACCCTGTTTACAGTGCTATTGACATTGACTGGGGATGTTGTTGGATGGCGGAAGGAATATTTTGAGGATCTCTTCAATCCCATCATTACCTCTTCCAAAGAGGAAGCAGAGGCTGGGGACTCGTAGGTGGACTCAGGACGCACCCACCACCCGGGCACTCAAGTCACTGAGGTGGTTGGCAAGCTCCTTGGTGGTAAGTCGCCAGGGGTGGATGAGATCTGTCCTGAGTATCTTAAGGCTCTGGATGCGGTGGTCCGGGACAGTACCTCTGGACTGACAGACTGGGGTGGTGTTTCCTCTGTTTAAAAAGGGGGACCAAAGGGTGTGTTCCAACTACAAGGGAATCGCACTCCTCTGCCTGCCCTGTAAGGTCTATTCAAGGGTACTGGAGAGAAGAATGCGACCGATAGCCAAACCTTGGCTTCCAGAGGAGCAGTGTATCGTCCCGGTTGAGGAACACTGAACTAGCTCTATACTCTCCATCGGGTGCTCGAGGGAGTTTGCCCAACCAGTCAAACCAGTGTGCTTTGTGGATTTTTCAGATGATGATGATGTCCTGATGGCTTTATCAAGACAGAACTAGTATTCATAGACTGTATAAATAAGTGGACATGCATGTGACATCACCCATAGCATTCAACTCAAATTAAGCTTATCGAGGCTAGCCATTATGGAGTGAATTTGGAGCCAGGCTGTTATTTGGAATTCTGACCATGAGTATCATAGCAACCAAAGAGCCAACCTGGAGAAAAGCTGTATCAGGTAATGCCCCTTCCTGCCAGCAACGCTGGTTTAGCAGGGGAAGGGCACTTAGCAATGCTGTCAATCAAACTTAATAAAAATAAATAAATAAAAACACCAGGATCATGTAGAGCGATTCAATACAAACATTTTAAGACCAAAATGATGAGCATGACAGCAGCATTTACAGACAGGGGCAACTGTTTTCAAGGTGAAAAACGTGAATTGGAGCCAGCATTAATGCAGACGGAAGTGCAGCCCATGATCACTTCCTATTGTCCATTTATATATGACCTGAAAAGAGCTGGGACCACCGTTTCCAAGGTTACTGTTAGTAATATACTAAGACGTCATGTTTTAAAATCATGCATGGCACGGAAGGTTCCCCTGCTTAAACCAGTACATGTCCAGGCTCGTCTTAAGTTTGCCAGTGACCATTTGGATGATCCTGAGGAGTCATGGGAGAAAGTCATGTGGTCAGATAAGACCAAAATAGAACTTTTTGGTCTTAATTCCACTCGCTGTGTTTGGAGGAAGAAGAATGATGAGTACCATCCAAAGAACACCATCCCCACTGTGAAGCATGGGGGTGGTAGCATCATGCTTTGGGGGTGTTTTTCTGCACATGGGACAGGACAACTGCACTGTATTAAGGAGAGGATGACCGGGGCCATGTATTGTGAGATTTTGGGGAAACCTCCTTCCCTCAGTTACAGCATTGAAGATGGGTCGTGGCTGGGTCCTCCAACATGACAATGACCCGAAACACACAGCCAGGATAGCCAAGGAGTGGCTCCTTAAGAAGCATATCAAGGTTCTGGAGTGGCCTAGCCAGACTCCAGACCTAAACCCAATAGAAAATCTTTGGAGGGAGCTCAAACTCCGTGTTTCTCAGCGACAGCCCAGAAACCTGACTGATCTAGAGAAGATCTGTGTGGAGGAGTGGGCCAAAATCCCTCCTGCAGTGTGTGCAAACCTGGTGAAAAACTACAGGAAACATTTGGCCTCTGTAATTGCAAACAAACACTACTGTAGCAAATATTAACATTGATTTTCTCAGGTGTTCAAATACTTATTTGCAGCAGTAACATACAAATAAATTATTTTTAAAAATCCTACAATGGGATTTCCAGATAATTTTTTTTTAGATTATGTCTCTCACAGTCAACATGCACCTAAGATGAAAATTTTAGACCCCTCCATGATTTCTAAGTGGGAGAACTTGCAAAATCACAGGGTGTTCAAATACTTATTTGCCTCACTGTATTAGTTTCAATAAAGCTTTTTAGGTGCATTACACATATACAGTATATCAAAACACTGAATTCATATATTTGTTTGAATACTGTTTAATGAAGTTATATATTGGCTTGAACACTGATTTAATGCTTTAGTATTGAAATAATTTATTCATTATAATAGTTCTCTTTAAAAGCAGCATTGTGTGTTCTGAATAATGGGAGGCAGTTGGGTGCTTTGCAGAAACTCCTTTACAGTGATAAGGCAGCCGGAGGAGACTCAAGGCCGAAAAACAGACCGGTGGAGTCGGGGATGTCCGAGAGAGGTGAATGAGGCCGGAAGAAGGAACCAAGGCGTCAACCTGCTAATATTATTTTATATATCATTCATAATATTTGCATATTCATGTTGTACTTTACCTTTGGGTCAAGGGAGAGGCAGGCAGTCGGAGCGCCTGACTTAAGTCCTGCATACCTAGGTTGTTAGGGACACCGGTCTGACCCCAGAGCTCTGTATTAGGATTGTATTTGTCAGGGGAATAAACTTTTTTTATTTGAACTGATCGAATCCAGTCGTCATTTTTGATAGAACACACCTAACAGTGTGAAGCAGATGGGATGAGAATCAGCTCCTCTAAATCCGAGGCCAAGGTTCTTGATCGGAAAAAGGTGGATTGCCTACTCCAAATGGTTGGAGAGTCCCTGCCTCAAGTGGAAGAGTTCCCTAGTTAGGGAAGGATGGCAGCAGTCAAAATGAATTTCCTATGCAGGGTCGCTGGGCATTCCCTTAAAGATAGGTTGATGATCTCAAGTCACACTGGAGGAGTTCGGAGTTAGTAAGAGAGCAGAGCATGTGTAACCCCAGAGGTACATGTACCACAGTTTGAGAAGCACTGGATATATTTGAGCAGATTCTGTTTTGTCCCAATACAGATATTTTGCATAAACAGCTCTCGAGGTCAGAATATGTCCACTGCGTGCTGCCTACATCTAATTGTAAAGCGTTTTATTGCCCAATAATCAAAAAGTGCATGTTAGCACGCTTGTTGTTAGCTTTACTGTGACTGTAAAACTCCACAATGTTCTCTAAGAACTGCAAAATGCACTTATAAACTCATTGCAGAGAATAATTAGGATGCTCAGAATGCATAAAGCAAGTGAGGAATAACTTTGGACCATTGCAAACTGTTTAAAATTAACTATGTTTTTAGGACAGTAAAACTCAAGTACAGTGTACTTAACCTTTACAACACCAATTTGGATATTTCCTGTTTATGTTTATTTATTAAATATGGGACAGTGCACATTGATCAACATGTGTTAGTATAGCATGTAAAAGTGCCAGAGTTAGCCATGCAGGCTAATTTTCATCCGTAGTCCCATTGGCAGGTTGATGGCAAGACAAAAAATGGACATAGGCACAGAAAACATTCAGTCCATCACACATGACAAAGCACATTAAAGATCAGTGAATAATACTGTAGACATATTAGTAAAATTAGAACATGCTAAAAGCACAGCACATACATGAACAACAATAAACATAATTCACAGTCACTCAACAAGACAGACACATTTGCTGTGATGCAAAAACACATACAGATTAGTTATGTTCACATGTCTGATTGTCCAGAAGCCACCGCTTCACAAATCTACTAAAACTATGTATATAAGTCATATTCCTTATTTCTGTGGGGACCAGATTCCAGGAGTCCTGGATCAGATGATGGTTAGATGTGTGGGTTCAATATATTGTACTTTGCGGCTGCTATAAAACAGCTATTAGGGCTACACAATATGGGAAACTGTGCATTACTGCGTAAGCTAATTTTGCTACAGTAATTTTGACCATATCCTTAGGCCTGTCACAATACAACTATATTGCCTGCTTCATGTTTATTGTGTCAGTGTCATAAATTTGTTTCAATATTATCATGTATTGTCTATATTCACTTCAGCAATATATCACACTGTCAGCATGAAGATTAGTAAAAAATCCTAACCTTCAAAAGCAAACTTGTAGAGCTCATCAACGAGATTGTGGACCACTGGCTCCTGCCCCCTGCTGGTGTCTCTGAGCCATGACATTCTGTGAATGAAGTCTGTCACCACTTCATTTATGGTGTCTGTGTAGGAGGACACATGTTTGGGCTTTAACAGTCGTGGGTTCAGAATAGTGCGAATGTGATGCCATTTTTCCCCCATCCTGTAAAAACCAAAAAGACTATAAGCACACAACAAAAACAACCAACATATAGACTAGTGTTGTCACAATACTAAAATTTCGATTTCGATACCACTATGTGGTTATGTGTAATTTTCAACATTAAATCCATCCATTTTCTTCTGCTTACCCAGGCCGGATCGTGGGGGGCAGCAGTCTAAGCAGTACAAAATAATATCATGCTGAGGCCCTGTGATGGAGCTATATCTACAGTTACAACACGTAGACTGATTAACAGAAGGACAGTTAAACTGTCCAATCAGAGACATTTAGTTTACATTCCCTGTAAGATGATAACATCCAGTCCTACTGAAACTAAGCTGAAACTTGCTGTGCTCAATGTCAGATCTTTATGTAACAAGTCCTTTTTAATTAATGATTTTATTTCTTCTTTTAGTCTTGACTTTATGTTTATAACCGAAACATGGCTTGACAAAAACACAGGTAATGCAGTTCTAGTGGAATCAACTCCACCCAACTTCAAATTTGAATCTGAAACATGAGTAAACAAAAAGGGTGGAGGTGTGCATTTTTTAGAGATAATTTAGTTACTCACAGTTTGTCATTTGGGGTGTTTTCATCTTTTGAGTATGTTTCATTCAAAATGGAGCTAAAACAATCCCCCTCCATACTCTACTTAGTCATATATAAACCTCCCCAGCACTGTCTGAGTTTTATTGATGATTTTACTGAGATGCTTTCAGTCGCATGCACAGACTTTGATGGTTTAGTCAATACAGGTGATTTTAATGTACATGTGGATAATGTGTTTGACAGAAAAGCCAAAGGTCCTTGAAACCTTTGGTCTGACTCAGCATGTCAGCGAGCCCACCCACAACAGAGGACACACTCTGGACCTGCTCATTACAAAAGGAGTAAATATTTCAAATGTCAATGTGGTGGATGTTGCTCTATCTGATCATTTGTGTGTCTTCTTTGACCTGTCTGTTATTCCCAAACCAGCAGCTGGTCCTGCAGTTGTTCGAAGAAGACACATAAATGATAACACAGGTGCACTGTTCATGGAAATGATACACTTTGAAAATGCCTCATGTTCTAATGTTGATGATTTGTTGAACTCTGTAACTTCGAGTGTTTTGAATGTTCTGGACACCATTGCCCCAATGAAGGTTAAAATGGTTAAAGATAAGCAGAAAGCGCCATGGAGGAATGATGACTTGGTCAGGGCACAGAAAAGGGAGTGCCGGAGGGCCGAGCGGGAATGGCGCAAGTCAAAGCTCCAGATTCATTATGAGATTTACAGAGAAAAGATGTATATGTACAACCACACTTTATGTAGAACAAGGCAAAGGTATTTTTCTGACATTATTGGAAGTTGTAGTAACAACTCTCGTGTCCTGTTTGCAATGGTAAACAGATTAACAAACCCCCCAGCTCCACTGCCGTTAGAACTAATTTCCACATCTAAGTGCAATGAGTTTGCAGTATTCTTTAATGACAAGGTTCAGGGCATTAAAAATGCTATAAATTCCACAACGCAAATAACAACCCAGCACCCACCCAGACACTTAGAGCTGACTCACTTTGCACCTGTAACTGACAAAACTGTCCAAGAGATTGTCACCAGTCTGAGTTCATCTACATGCTGCCTTGATGTGTTACCCACTAAATTTCTAAAGTCTGTGCTCAACAGTTTGCTGTCACCACTCACTCACATAGTTAATATGTCACTTCAATCTGGAACATTCCCAAGCGCTTTGAAAACTGCGGTTATCAAGCCTCTCCTAAAGAAGAGCAGTCTTGATGCCACAATATTGAACAATTATCGACCGATCTCAAATCTGCCATTTTTAGGCAAAGTCCTCGAAAAAGTTGTTTACCAACAACTTATTAACTTCCTCCAAATTAACAACTCCTTTGATGTCTTCCAATCAGGTTTTAGACCCCACCACAGCACTGAGACTGCTCTTATCAAGGTGACAAATGACATCCGCCTGAACACTGATGCAGGCAAAGTCTCAGTCTTGATCCTGTTAGATCTGAGTGCTGCCTTTGACACTGTGGATCATGGGATTCTCTTACAAAGTGTAGGGGACTGGGTGGGCATCTCTGGTACGGCACTAAACTGGTTCAAGTCCTATTTAGAAAACAGGGAGTACTTTGTTGAAATTGGAAAATGTATATCAGATAAAATGTCCCTGACCTGTGGGGTACCCCAGGGTTCAATCCTGCTGGACCCCTGCTGTTCAATCTCTACATGCTGCCATTAGGCCAGTTAATACGCAGCAATAATGTGTCTTACCACAACTATGCAGATGACACTCAGATCTATATCTCACTGGCAGCAGGTGAATATGGACCAGTGGATTCACTCTGCCACTGCATCGAGCAGTGTGTGGATGCAAAACAACTTTCTTCTGCTAAACTCAGACAAGACTGAAGTCATCATCTTTGGCCCACAGAAACATAGAGAAAGTGTCAGCAGTCACCTCCAGTCTCCCTCTCTAAAACCTTCAAATCAGGCTAGAAATCTAGGGGTAATAATGGACTCAGACTTGAATAACAATAACATCAATAACATCTGCAGCTTTTTACCACCTAAAAAATATAGCAAAAATCAAAGGTTTACTGTCAAAACCAGACTTAGAGAGACTTATCCATGCATTTGTCTCCAGTAGGTTAGACTACTGTAACGGCCTGCTCACTGGCCTCTCCAAACGAGCCTTAACACAGCTGCAGTACATCCAGAATGCTGCTGCTCGGGTCCTGACTAGAACAAGGAAGTACGAGCACATAAGTCCTGTGCGCAGGTCTCTGCACTGGCTTCCTGTAGCTCAAAGAATAGACTTTAAAGCAGCTCTTCTTGTGTACAAGTCTTTCCATGGCCTAGGACCAAAGTATATCTCCGACATGTTAGTGCCATATGAACCATCTCGCAATTTGAGGACTTCAGGGACCAGCCTCCTGCTGGTGCCCAGAGTCAGGACTAAACATGGGAAATCAGCGTTTCAGTTTTATGCAGCTAAAACTTGGAACAGTCTTCCTGAAGATGTGAGACAGGCCTCTACTTTGACAATATTTAAATCCAGGCTCAAAACGGAATGTATGCAATTACAGGCCAATTAGCATACTTCCTGTGGTCTCAAAAGTTGTGGAGAGAGTAACTGCTGAACAATTAAAGGAACACCTCTCCAGAAATAATCTGCTATATCCCATGCAATTTGGATATAGAAAACACCACTCCACCAAAACTGTATGCTGTTTTTTCATTGAGACAGTAAAGGCAAAGCTGGACAAGGGCGGTGTTGTGGGTGCCGTATTTTTGGACCTAAGTAAAGCTTTTGACATGGTCAACCACTCAGTGTTACTGGGAAAGCTCACCCATTACAATCTGTATCACAGTGCACTGTAGTGGATAGAATCATATCTTAAAGACCGTGTCCAGTGTGTACGCATCAACTCAAAGCTATCAACATCTAAGGCCAATGATATGGGTGTCCCACAAGGCTCTGTCCTGGGGCCATTGCTTTTTACAATTTATATAAACGATCTCCCTTCAGTATGTGGACATATCGTTGTTTATGTACATGGGAGTGAAGAAACCAGTGTGACAAAAAACTAACTGAAAAACTAACTCACACTGGCTACAATCTGCTTCTCTCACTTTGCCACTAACAGTGGCAATGTACTTTACTAAGACACAAAAACAGTCTTCCTTTCCATGTATATACATAAATAAGAGCAAAATCAAAACAGTAGAGGAATTCAAATATTTAGGAGTTGTTCTGGATCCAATCTTTAGTTTTAAAAAGCATGTTAAAAAGTTTCTAATACTTTAAAATATAGTCTGTCTGTGTTTAGACACATTCGAAACAAATTTACCAATGAAGCTGCAAAAGTGTATCTAGATGCAATAATTATTTCACATATTAATTATTGTATATCTTGTTGGTGAGACAACAAAACCTTCAAAAAAGTCCTTATATAATCAAGCCGTTAAGATACTGGACAAAAAGCCACTTCGATATCATCATTGTCCAATATTTTCACAACATAACATGTTAAACTTTGACAATTTAATTACCTTTTCAATTGTGCGGTTAGTCTTTAAAATCTTAAATAACACAGTGCCTCCTCCAATGAAAACATTTGTGCAGCTCTGCTCTGAACAAACAGCCAGGACCTCCAGGTCCACAAGTCACAATGACTGCAGATTACCTTAACGGACCTCGGCCTTCGCATAGACAGTTTTTTCTTTCAAAGTCATCAAAGAATGGAACAAACTGCCACAAAGTATGAAACTTTCCTCTGACATGAAAAACTTTTCATTCAATGTTAATAAATTATTATTAGAGAATCAGCAGTGTCAGCATTAAGAATGGCAATTGGTATGATATAGTTTTAGTGAGATTTTATTGTATAATAATTGGTCATTTGTAGTGTGTGAGTGTGTATGGATTATATTGCTTGCATTTTATGTTGTATTTCTCACCTGCTCAGGGACTACAGATGGAAACTAGCTTCAGCTATAACCTGGTGTAAAGCATTTTTAATGTTTTTGCACATTGCCCCTGTCAAATAAACTAATAAAAGAAAGAAAGAAAGCTCATCCAGTGGAACCCCAAGGTGTTCTCAGGTCAGCCAAGAGACAGTCCCTCCAACATGTCTTGGGTCTTACCCAGGGCCTCTCCCGGTGGGACATGCCCGGAACACCTCCCTAGGGAGGTAACCCGAGTCACCTCAGCTGGCTCCTCTCGATGTGGAGGAGCAGCGGCTCTACTCCGAGCTCCTCCCATGTGACCCTCACGCTCCAGTCCCCCTTCTTAAACAGAGGGACCACCACCCCGGTCTGCCAGTCCAGCGGTACTATCCCCAACCACCACACGATGTTGCAGAGGATGTCAGCCAAGACAGCCCCACAACATCAAGAGACTTAAGCTTGGCCTGGTACTCGTCAGTTGCCTCTGGAGTCCCCACAAGCCAACAAGGCACGAAAGGACTCCTTCTTCAGCCTGACGGCATTCCTTACTTCCAGTGTCCACCACTGGGTTTGGGGGTTGCCACTGCAACAAGCACCGCAGATCTTACGACAACAGTTACAAGGGGCCGCATTGACAATAGAGGTGAAGAACATGGCCCACCCGGAGTCCATGTCCCAGGCCTCCCCCAAGGTCTGGGAGAAGCTCTTCCAGAGGTGCAAGTTGAAGACCCCACTGACAGAGGGCTCCGCCAGACGTTCCAACAGACCCTCACAGTACGCATGGGTCTGCCAGGTCTATCTGGCTTCCTCCTCCCCCAGCTGATCAGTTGACAGCTCTGCCCCTCTCCTGACCCGAGTGTCCAAGAAACGTGGCCGGAAGTCAGATGACACGACAACAAAGTTTATCATCGACCTCTGACGTAGGGTGTCCTGTTGCCATGTACACTGATGGACACCCTTGTGCTCGAACATGGCGTTTGTTATTGACAAACTGTGACTGGCACAGAAGTCCAACACCACTCAGGTTCAGATCAGGGAGGCCATTCTTCCCAATCATCCCTCTCCAGGTGTCACTGTCATTGCCCACGTGGGCATTAAAGCCCCCTAGTAGTACAACGGAGTCCCTGGTCGATGCACTGTTTAGTACCCCTACCAGAGACTCCAAGAAAGCCGGATACTCGGCACTGCTATTTGACCCTTAGGCCAACACAACAGATAGAGGCCTGTCCCCGACCCAACCAACACGTGGTGGCTGAGCTGTGGGGCAATAAGCAGTCCACAGCCCCTCTCAAGGAGTTGGGTACAAGAGCCGAAGTGTGGATGTGAGGCCAACTATATCTAGTCAGTAACACTCAACCTCCCACACAAGCTCAAGCTCCTTCCACCCCAGTGAGGTGACATTCCGTGTTCCCAGAGCCAGTCTCCTTGTTCGGAGATCCGGTCGTTGAGGCCTTCCACCTTCCAGGGTGGGGTTCCGGTAATGCCAATCCGGCCGACATAGGTGCCATTGTTTTTATTCTCATCATGAAAGGCTTCTGAACCGCTCTTTGTCTGACCCATCCCCCAGGTGCTCAAACCCCTCTACCATGTTAAGGTGAAGGAGTACGATTTTATTACAAAAACATGCAGCCCACCCATATGTCCTTTGAAAAATAACCCAAAACAAGGTTAAAAAACAACTAGTTAAGTGACATGTCTGGTCAGCTGACCAGACATGTCGCTTAACTAGTTGTACTGATTGAAGCAGGATGACGGAGCAATCTGCAACCCGACTTTTTCAGGACAGGATACTAGGATACTGTCCTGAAAAAGCTGGACTGTAGATGGCACTGTAGTCCTGCCTCCACCAGTAGGAAGACATCACCAAAACCTGTCTCAATCAACTATTCAGACATGTCACAGCAACATCACATGACACTTTGAGGAAGACTGAAGTGAGCAAAGGTATGAAAACAATCTCAACTTTTGGTCTGAGAAAACTATTCTACTATTAGAATACTATTAGAATAATTTATAAGAATTTCAGATGAACCTCACTGGACAGCCCATAGGCCTTGCTCCTCAGCTCTCTTTGGCTCCTCCAGTGGGGCATATGTATACATGTTTAGACTCTGTGTTTGACCCTGGTCTTGTCCTGGTTCAGTCTGGCTGTACTCACTCTGTCAGCTTCTGTAGGCCTTATTCCTCAGCTCTCTAGTGGGGCATACCTACGCCTAGTTCATAGCTCTGGGGGAAGCAAGATCCAGACCCCACACTGTTATCTGTGGGGTCCCCCAGGGCTCCGTTCTCGGCCCAACCCTCTTCACCATTTACATGCTTCCCCTCAGTCGTGTCGTCAGCAAGCATGGAATAAATTTCCACTGCTGTGCTGACGACACACAACTCTACCTCACCATCTCTCCTTCCTGTACCCCCTCTGCCGCAGTCTCCCATCTCAGCTCCTGCCTGGAGGAGATAGAGGCGTGGATGAGTCAAAAATTCCTGCGGCTAAATGGCTCCAAAACAGAAGCCATCCAAACTGGTACCTCTCATCAACTCCGCTCCTCTCCAATCACCTCTGTTTAATTTTTCGGACACACCATTCCCCTCTCTCCCTCTGTAACAAACCTGGGGGTCAAATTTGACCCCCATCTCTCCTTTAACAATCATGTCACCTCCATCTGCAAAACTGCCTTCTTTCACCTCCGTAATATCTCCAAACTTCGCTCTTCTCTCTCCCTCCCTGCTGCAGCGAAGCTCGTCCATGCCTTTGTCTCCTCCAGGCTTGACTACTGTAATGCACTCCTCATCGGGATCTCTGGCAGGAGCATTCAAAAGCTCCAGTATGTCCAAAACAGTGCCGCCAGGGTCCTGATGAGGGTGCGTAAACACGAGCACATTACCCCCATTCATCACTCTCTGCACTGGCTCCCCATTCACTTCCGCATTCAATACAAAGTCCTCTTGCACACTCATCACTGTCTCCACGGTGCGGCCCCCACTTACCTCACCGAACTGCTCACACCACTGAAGGGTATGTCAAGTAATAAAGCTTCTGAGTTGCATTACAAATACATATATCAAAAATATGGAATGCATATTGATTGAATAAAGTTTCTTAGGGGCATCACATATACATATATATCTTTTGATATTGAAATCATATAGGTTTTGAATATTATTATGTAATCACCATTTTTATACTGAATTGATATATTCTTTGAATGTTGTATCTTTTTGGAGGTCGTCTAACAAGCACCATACTAAAATTTGAACACCATGTACTAACACTGAAACTAGGTTAAAGGTAACATCGTAAAACGTGAATTATGGAAGACAGTTGGTGCTTTGCAGAAACTCTTTTACTGAGTTAAGGCAACATTGTAGGAGGTGAATCATGTCGTCTGACAGCCACTATGTTTATACTAGAGTGGAGCATCTTGTACTAATACTGAAACTATGTTAAAGGCAACATTGTGTGATATGAATTGTGGGAAACTGTTGGGGTTGTGTAGATGCTCCTTTACAGGGACAGGGTGGTCGGATGAGACTCAGGGCCGGAAAAATAGACTGGTGCAGCCTGGAGGTATGGACGAGACCGGAGGGAGGAGCCGGGGCGACAACCTGCTCAACATAATATTTGCATATTCATGTTTCATGTTCCATTTTTATGTTACGGGGCCAGGGAAAGGCAGACAGACTGCCTGCTGCACATACGAGGGATAGATCATTTGACCCCGGGTCCTGTATTAGATTGTAACTGTCAGGGGAATAAAATTTTGAGATTTGAACTGATCGAATCCAGTTGTCATTTTGATAGAACACGCCTAACACCACACACCTCCACTAAGACTCGGTCAGGCCAACAGCACCGTCTGGTCATGCCCAGGACACGGCTCAAGACCATGGGCGACAGAGCCTTCTCAGTGGCTGCTCCCCGTCTGTGGAACGCCCTCCCAGACCATCTCAGGGCTCCACGGTGGAGACGGTGGATGCTTTTAAAAGAGGACTAAAAACTTACCTTTTTACCTTGGCCTACAGATAAACACCGGCTATTGTTTTATTGCTTTTACACCAATTGTCTTCTGTTTTTAATGTTAATTGTTTTTGCTGTTTTTAATGTCTTTTTTGCACAGTAGCACTTTGAGATTTGTTGTTCAAATGTAAAGTGCGTTATAAATAAAATGTATTATTATTATTATTATTATTATTATTATTATTATTATTATTATTAGTCCTGGTTCATTCCTGGTTCAGTCCTGATTTAGACTTGGTTCAGTCCTGGTTTCGGCCTTGTTTAGACCTGGTCTAGTCTGGGTGGTACTCACTTGGTCAGCGGTCCATAGACCTTGTTCCTCAGCTCTCTGTAGCTTCTTAAGTGGGACCTGGTTCACTCCTGGTTCAGTCTAGTTTTAGTCCTAGTTTAGACCTGGTTCAGACCTGGTCTAGTCCTGGTTTCACTCACTCGGTCAGAGGTCTTTAGGCCTTGTTCCTCAGCTCTCTGTAGCTCCACCAGTGTGGCATATACCTGGTTCACTCCTGGTTCAGTTTGGCTTTGGTCCTAGTTTAGACCTGGTTTAGTCCTGGTCTAGTCCTGGTTGTACTCACTCGGTCAGCGGTCCATAGGCCTTGTTCCTCAGCTCTCTGTAGCTCCTCCAGTGGGGCATATCTGTTCGTACAGGGTTCTGTCCATCCTGTCTCAGAACCTGCTCTATCAGCTCTGGACTTGCCACATTCACCAAACTCAGAGGACCAAAGCTGGACTTCCATAAAGGACCCCAGATCTTACTTTGCTCAATCTGCGGGAGGACAAGAATATTTTATTTTATTTTATTTACAACCACTTCTGGTGTGGAGTTCAACACCTGCCACAGACAACCTAAAGCACAAAAACAAAGTGGACAATGGCCCCATTTCACAAAGCAGAACTAACCACTTTGAATTTGGGGACTACCACTTCTCTGGTTCAAAGAATGGGTTACCATGATGACTGACTCAGGGTTTATGCTAATTCTCTATATGAAACTGACAACTTTGAGCTGACCTCTTTTCAGGGACAACAAACCTCGAGTTTTGACTAAACCTGCTTATAATACAGAGGAGAATAAATCGCGGTATTAGTCTACTAATTTTAGTAGTAGGTTAGCAGTGGTGACAAGTTGTTACAGTTGAAGTTTACAAAACTATAAAACAGTAATACAATATAGGCCTAAAAAGCTATATATGCCTATTATTGGTATCAACCTATTTGTAGGTAGTGGTCACCACCAAAATAGCACAATAACAAAAGTGGACAATATCTCCCCATATCATATTAGTAACCTTTATAAGCATTAAATTAGACTACCTGGAATAGGTGCATATGTTGAAAATATCCCTTTACGAACAGCCAATATAACGTGTTCATAAAGGAAGGTCCGGTTAAGTCGTCAACAGTCTTCTGTTTTGAGTTGTTTCCCATTACAGAGGTGGTTGTGGACGCGTTTTGACACAGCAATGTCACCACGGGGGTTTGGGTCTTCATAGCCGGGATCAGTCTCCTTTTCCCGGTTTGGAGTAGTCCGGTGCAGCGGTGGTGCCATGGTGGTGGTATCAAACATCTCCGGAGCATGGCTGAATGAGCTTTTCCCGCTACAACTCACGATATTGGACTAAAATAGGGCCTCGTTTGCACAGAAGAGGCGCAAACTACTTTGGAGCGCGTATACAGAAACCGTACGGCGCAGGATCTAAAAGTGAGCGGTGAAAATGTGAAGCTGTTTCCCTCCAGCGCCCTCTCTCTTTCTGCCTGTGCCCGCTACACTTTTTATTTTCTGCCTTTGGCTTTGGTTATTTTTTCTTCAACAGAAATACGTCATCAGGACAAGACTTGAACAGACGATCACAGATTTAAGTTATCGGGGAAAATCATGGATCTATTGGGTAAAATCCACAACATAAATTTAATTGAGCCATAATTATAAAGAATTAAACCATATTTTTGGCATACATTTGAAAGATTTTTTTTTTTTTTTTTTTCAAAAAGTTCTACACCATGAATTTGTATTATAAAGTATATATTTGTGCACTACAGCGATTATTTTCTAAATTCCATTAGCGTAATTATATTGAATTATACACAGGTCAGATCGTACTGTGTCTATTGCTTTTGTACATTCATTTAAATAAAATAAATAAAGCCCTGTTGGGACGACAGTATGGAGAACGCAAATGTAAGTTAAATTGTTTGTTTGTTTGTTTGTTTGTTTTTCATTCAAATTACCACTACTGAACAATCTCTAAATCCCTATTTTATGCCAAATGATGTTATCGTGTTGCCAATGTGTTTGTTCAATCCCTCAGCCGTCCATATACTTGTTAGCCCGGTAGTCAGGTTGTCAAGAGGTCTAGTAATCCATTTTTTAGTGATTGCAAGCATCTCTTAGTGACGTATTCTACCTCTCTGTAAACAGCTAACTATACATCCCTTTGTGACCTTGTACGGACAGTATGTAAAATGAGTTAAGTCCTTATAAGACCTGTCTTCTATAGATAGAAACTTTATGGGGCTTTAAGTACTGGAAATGTCCCCTGAAACACAACGCATGTGCCTGCTGTCTGTAACTTCATTCATCTGATCAAATAAACTTCTTTCAACTCTCTACGTGGTCTGCAATCTCTTCCTTCACGATTATTATTATTACTATTATTATTATTATTACTATTATTATTATTATTATTATTATTATTATTATTATTATTATTACTATTGTTGTTGTTGTTGTTGGCTATTATTACTGTTATTTTTTATCGACACAAGGTGGCGCTTCGTTTACAATTGTACTGTCTGTAAGGCCATAGGCTAATTACTTTTTTAAGAGTCATGGATCTATTAGGTAATAGTGCACAGACTGTAATGTATCTCTTCTTTAGTGCAGTTCTTCTCAGTAACTACATCCGTGATAACGACAGGTAATACGGATTAATACTGTGCATGTGCATGAGATAGTAGGAGACATGCCTGTGTATCATAGTTAGGGAATAAGGAATTTGAAGAATAATAAAGACAGGAACAGCTAAAAAAATAATTTAAAAAAACTTATGAGTAAAAAGAGTAGAATCATGCATACTATACAGGCCTACATATAACATCATTGTGTTGATGATTGAAAATTGATTTAATTTAATTTAATTTGATCACTGTGATAAACAGTACTCTACAGACTCCATCTCTTCAGTCCCAGGCTACATCTTCAAGGCTGTCATTCCAAAGCAACGAGCCACAACCATCTGTGCTGCAGAAAATGACAAGGTTTGTCTGCTGTAGCATTTGAATTGCCCAGTTTATGTATTGTTATGTATGCATTTACACAAAAAAAAACTGCTAAATTGAGCCATTACAGTGCCTCCAGTAAATTCTAAGAGTTGCCATTGTTGTGTTGAAATGTTGTATGACACCTTCTTAAATGATCAAATATGCACATTATGTGTACTGTTTTAGATCATTTCCTGGTGCATTCACAAAATGCCGTGGCAAATCCAGGTTTGTAGCAAAGAGAAAAGCTGTCAAGGACATGATTGTCTATTTTTACCTCCTCTCAAAAAATACAACTAAAACCCCACAATCAAAGGATGAGTTCAAATTCATTTGTGCGGGGCTGGGAAAAGGGAGTTTGGAGGTGACAGATGGCCACAGTCATGCAGAGGTAAATTTGTTGTAATGGTGTGTTCTAATCTGTTTATAGATTTATTCATTTCATAAGGGACTATCTGTCTACACAGTATTTTATTTTTTTTTTTTTTCAAGTTGATAATAGAAATAATAGTAAGCAGCAGCAGTAAACTTGATTACAGACTTGTAATCCAGATGGGCTCATATTTTCTGATGTATGATATAATGTTGTTTCCTCTTCACAAACAGACCTGGAGTTGTGTTTTGTTTCATTCACACATGTTTAACACACAGATCCTGCAAATTTTTGCCGAGTTCTTCTTTCAAACAGAAAACACTTCCACTTTGTGATGTCATCTGGTAATACAGGTAGTGCTCCGCTATGTTTTTAAACTCCACACACCTTCCCTAGAACCAAAAAAGGAGCTGTTAACTTGAAAACTAGCACTACATGACATCACAAGGGGGAACAGAGTATTTTGAGCTTTGGAGATGAAGACTGTTAGGCGTGTTCTATCAAAATGACAACTGAATTCGATCAGTTCAATTTTCAAAAGTTTATTCCCCTGACAGTTACAATCCTAATACAGAACCTGGGGTCAAAAGCTCTATTCCTCGCGGCCTACATAAGCGGGACTTACAGCCAGTCGGTCTGACTCCCTGCCTTTCCCTTAACCCAGGGGATAAAATACAACATGAATATGCAAATATTTTGTTGAGCAGGTTGACGCCTTGGTTCCTCCTTCTGGGCTCATTCACCTCTCTCGACGTCTCCGTTTGTTTTTCGGCCTTGAGCATCCTCCAGCTGCCTTATCTCTGTAAAGGAGTTTCTGCAAAGCACCAAACTGCTTCCCATAATTCAGAACGCACAATGTTGCCTTTAAAGGAGGACTATTACAATGAATGAATAGTTTCAGTGTTAGAGTATCAAACCAGTGCTCAAAATTTAGTACAAAAAATGGCGCTCATTAAACAACCTTCAAAAGGATACAACAATCAAAGGATATATGAATTCAGTGTTTTGATATATATGTGTATATAATGCACCTAAAAAGCTTTATTCGAACTAATATGCATTCAGTATTTTGATATATGTACAGTGAGGCAAATAAGTATTTGAACACCGTGATTTTGTGAGTTCTCCCACTTAGAAATCATGGAGGGGTCTGAAATTTTCATCTTAGGTGCATGTCCACTGTGAGAGACATAATCTAAAAAGAATCTGGAAATCACATTGTATGATTTTTTTTAATAATTTATTTGTATGTTACTGCTGCAAATAAGTATTTGAACACCTGTCTATCAGCTAGAATTCTGACCCTCAAAGACCTGTTAGTCCACCTTTAAAAAGTCCACCTTCACTCCACTTATTATCCTAAATTAGAAGCTCCTGTTTGAGGTCGTCAGCTGCATAAAGACACCTGTCCACCCCATACAATCAGTAAGTAACTGTCAAAATGCACAAGAGACAAAATTGTAGACCTCCACAAGGCTGGAAAGGGCTACAGGGCAATTGTCAAGCAGCTTGGTGAAAAAAGATCCACTGTTGGAGCAATTATTAGAAAATGGAAGAAGCTAAACATGACTGTCAGTCTCCATGGGACTGGGGCCCCATACAATAGCTCACCTCGTGGGGTCTCACTGATCCTAAGAAAGGTGAGGAATCAATCCAGAACTACACGGGAGGAGCTGGTCAATGACCTGAAAAGAGCTGGGACCACTGCTTCCAAAGTTAGTGTTAGTAATACACTAAGATGTCATGTTTTAAAATCATGCATGGCACGGAAGGTTCCCCTGCTTAAACCAGCACATGTCCAGGCCCGTCTTAAGTTTGTCAGTGACCATTTGGATGATCCTGAGGAGTCATGGGAGAAAGTCATGTGGTCAGATGAGACCAAAATAGAACTTTTTGGTCTTAATTCCACTTGCCGTGTTTGGAGGAAGAAGAATGATGAGTACCATCCAAAGAACACCATCCCTACTGTGAAGCATGGGGGTGGTAGCATCATGCTTTGGGGATGTTTGTCTGCACATGGGACAGGGCGACTGCACTGTATTAAGGAGAGGATGACCGGGGCCATGTATTGTGAGATTTTGGGGAACACCCTCCTTCCCTCAGTTAGAGCATTGAAGATGGGTCATGGCTGGGTCTTCCAACATGACAATGACCCGAAGCACACAGCCAGGATAACCAAGGAGTGGCTCCTTAAGAAGCATATCAAGGTTCTGGAGTGGCCTAGCCAGACTCCAGACCTAAACCCAATAGAAACTCTTTGGAGGGAGCTCAAACTCCGTATTTCTTAGCGACAGCCCTGAAACCTGACTGGTCTAGAGAAGATCTGTGTGGAGGAGTGGGCCAAAATCCCTCCTGCAGTGTGTGCAAACCTGATGAAAAACTACAGGAAACATTTGACCTCTGTAATTGCAAACAAACGCTACTGTAGCAAATATTAACATTGATTTTCTCAGGTGTTCAAATACTTATTTGCAGCAGTAACATACAAATAAATTATTTTAAAAATCATACAATGTGATTTCCAGATTTTTGTTTTTTAGATTATGTGTCTCACAGTGGACATGCACCTAAGATGAACATTTCAGACCCCTCCATGATTTCTAAGTGGGAGAACTTGCAAAATCACAGGGTGTTCAAATACTTATTTGCCTCACTGTATATGTGATGCAACTAAGAAGCTTTATTACTTAACATAACCCTTCAAGACTAATAATGGAGTGTTACTCAAACATGTGTGAATGAAATAAAACACAACTCCAGGTATGTTTTTGATGAAGTACAAACATTATAACATGACTAAAAGCTCACAAGAATCAATTTTGTGTGATTTATAGGACCTTAAAAAAACACACCACTGTTAAAACCACCACCTGTCCAACACAATATTTACAGCAAAAAGCTATACCAGTGTCTCAGTACAACACACACTTAGACCTTTTCAATTAAATCAATGAATTGAATAATATATATACATACACACACACACACGCACGCACGCACACACACCCCCACACACCCCCCACACACACACATATATTTATATACACACATATACATATATATACATACACTTTTTAATTTTTATTAATAAAGTTATTCTTTTTATTGTTATCTGAGCTGCTCTGCCTGGAATACCCAAAATTGCGGGATCTTGAAGGGGGGTGGCTTTTGTACAAAATATATATATATGGTGGTTTGAAACACAGTTAGTTCTTTTTATTAGCTGTGATGTTCTTACAGGTGGATGTGGACAGAGGCCTTTAACAGTTGTGACACCAGAGGCAGAGGGGGACACTGGCAAGTTACTGTGGCAAATCTACTTTATAGTGCCACTCCAAAAAGATCTGGATTTGACACCATTGCCTCTAAGCTCCAAGGAGTTTCAGAACATGCCTAAAGGAAATTGCAGCAAGTGCAATTTACAGATGCCTCTGACATTTTTGGCTGAGCATGTTGCACTGTGTGGTGAAACTCCCAGTGAAGACAGGGAGCCCAATCGGGAACTTGATGTAATTTACTTCAGCAACGCTGCAGCTGATACATTTTTTCATTCAGTATAATTTTTGTTTTGTTTTTTAACTTCTAGGAATCCAAGGATGACAGTGATTTGGCATATGTCTCACCAGATGTGGATGTTTTGCCTCCTGAAAAGGTCACCATTAATTTATGACATAAAGTTTTTAAAGTTTTTGTACAAGTTTCTTTTTTGTACTTTGTCAAAAAGGCAAAGTCAAAAGAAAGTACACATGCAAAGCAGGTAAACAGGTAAACCAAAGGTCCATAACATTTGTTTTAATTTTTCTAGCAAGGAAATGTCTCCTGCCCCATTTGCCAAAGGGAATTTTCTCTTGAAGTTATAGAAGCGCATGCAAGTGTATGTGGTGAGAGGTAAGTGCAATATAGCTTGATGAAACTAGTGAGATGAATATATGTATACCAGCCCAAAGGATGAATGAAACAAAGGTAATCATCATTCTGTACTTCACCCCTCCTTATGTTGTTTTTGTTGCTTTCATGTGAACTGCATCACTGCTGCTGTGGCCTGATACCAGGACCCTGCAGAGGAGGCTCAGTTCAACTCCTACGTTATCCAAGTCTATTCTTTGTAGCAGTATGTTATTTACAACTTTATATACTCACTTGTGTTTCAAGGTCAGTGTTTTAACATGTTTATTACATCAGATGTCACTTTAATCTTCATTCAACAATTTTTTAGACCTGCAGGAAACGATACAGTAGCTGGTGGAGCAAGTGGAGACTATCAGAGGTGGGCCCTGTAAGAACGACCTTCTTACAGTATTTGTGAAATAGTAAAGCATCATATCATGTTTTGTTTTTCATCAGCCTTGATGACATTTTAGAAAACCTTTCACAACAAGTGGACACATCAGAGTGATTCTGTGTTCATGTCACTCGAGCCAACGTTTTTCAGCGTGGTGTTCAGCAGTGGAAAAGGCAAAAGAAGAGTACACCGAAAAGCTCCCTCAAGGTGTGCTTTGATGGAGAGGCAGATGTGGATATGGGAGCTATAAGGAAAGAGTTTTTAACTGGTACTTCACTTGTCCCTTTTTATTACCATACATACTACAACATGACCCCATTTTTGTGCTTTTTCATCTTTGTGTTTTTTGACAATTGCAGACATGATAAGTGGAATCGAGTTGCGCTACTTCGAAGCTGGCTCCAACAACCAGGGGAAGAACCCTATCTACTCAGTTAGTGCCTTGGAGGAGAATAACTTCACGTTTTATGTTTTTACCATGTCTTCACAATTCTAAATTTTCTATACAATATTAAGTAAGACTCTATACTCAATACTTTCTAAAAAACATTACACCCCAGTGCAGTGCTCAGAGACCCCTCACCAGATCTTAAGCTGGGCTTAGTCAGAACTAGCTGTGGGGATTTAAGTTATTGTGCATGGTTTGTGAACAAATCAACATTATATAACAAATATTGAAAGAATTATATGTAGCCTGTGCACTACAGGAGACAGCTCTCCGCCCCAGCTCCATGCTCAGATACGTGATCAAGACAGGGAGGGGTAACAACAGGTTACAGGACAGGCAGGATCATGACAGTATTACAATTATTATCTGTGAAAGTTACATTTGATTTGAATTTTACCTCATATTTAAGATAAGATATGCATTTATTAGTCCCACAGTGGGGAAATTCCAGTATTGCACCGCACAGTTAAAGAACAGAAGGAAAATGGTACATGCAATAAAACAAGATAATAGACAAATAGTTTAAAATAATTTAAAAAATATACTTAAAAATAAACTAAAAATAGACTCTAATATAACATCTTCGTAAAGTGACTTGAGTATTGCACATAGGTATGGTTGAATGACACATGTTCAGTGTTAACAGTGTTCATTGTACAGTCTGACAGCAGCAGGAAGGAAAGACCTGCGAAACCTCTCCTTCACACAGCGAGGGTGAATCAGTCTGTCACTGAAGCTGCTCTCCAGGGCAGACAGAGCGTCCTGCAGGGGGTGAGACTCATGGCCCAGCATAGAAATGACCTTAGCCAAGACCCTCCAGTCCAGTGGACACAGTTAGGTCATGTTGAGGAATTCCTTCAATAAAGCATGTTTTGTGTCCTTTTCCAGACACAAAGGAACTTAAAGTTAATGTTTTTTTTTTTTTGTTTTTTTAAATTCATGTACACCATTGTAACAGAGCATTTGTGTTTCTATATAGGAGCTTTGGGGAAATCATGGCTGTGAACAATATACTGTAATTAATTTATAAAGTTTTTGTTTGAGTACCAGTAATTTATTTACAATGGGTTCTTATACAGATTTGATTTTTGAGTTTTGATACTTCTGACAGCCCAAATAAAAGACTGCAAAACATAAACAAAGTTTTAGATGTCATCCATGCATGCTTCAGTAATTTAGTGATTTCTTGGGTCCTATTTGAACCCCCTTACAGTTAGCTGTAAGATTCTGTACAAGGTTCCACCCACAAGCCTACATCACCCATGCTCTCACGTGACATTTCTCCATAAATATACAACGTGATACAAAACTGTACACAGCAACTTGACAAACCTGAAGTGATGTGCAATAGTTTCAGGTAGTTTTTCGATGTTTGCCGATTGTGTAGTGATAGCGCTGTGAATGAAAGTGAAACTTTCAGAATATGTCAATATGTTGTTTTCGTTGAATATAGTATTTTCAGAAGAATTGAAGGTAACATGGTTACTTTCTACATATGTTATGTGTTAACAGTTTATACCACAGAGAATTAAAATACCCTCTCTTTAAGCACTTTGATTTTGTGTAGCTGAATACATTTTCAGTTTCCCAAAAATTGATGCATGTATTGCACTGTGATAGAAATTTAAGTATAGTCATGTTGTGTATTTAAAAAGCATTTGAGATTTTTGTCGCAGCCGAGGTTTGCAAAATTTGCAGTGATACGGGAGTGTTTGAAACACGCGTCTTTGCGTCATCTATAACCAGGAGAGGATTAAACACTCAATTTTGTTAGGTAAAAGTCCACATATAGGAGCAAAGAAAGTACCTGTTCAAGATATACTTAAAGAGTAAGAAGTCATTTTGCGCATATGTTGAGGTCCTGTAAGGCTTCAAATGTATTGATTTTGATTGATAAAGATTTGTGCTGGATTTTGTTCAATAAAACGACTCCATCTAGTTGTTTTTTTTTTTGTTTTTTGTTTTTTTTTGCTCAAATTATAAATGTGTTAAAAATAAACCCTCAGCCTTTTCAGCAGGGCTAAAACAATAGTAAGCATACTTTTACTTTTCAGCTCAGTTCAAAAATGTAGTGGAATAGAAAGTACAGAGACCTGCTCTCAAATAAAGTGAAGTACAGGTAAAAATATCTACTTTAAACTTTACTTACTTATTTTTCACCAGTGTATATAACCCAAAGCCTGTTAAATATGATCTATAGCTCCTATTACATGGCATCATAGGCCGACCTGTCTCGATGTCGGGACAGCAGACTCTCTTTGACAATTTGCTGAATGTCTCTCTCTGTTCAAAGTCCACTAGCCTAAAATATCCAGGCTGAAATTAATAAATGTGTCAGATTTCTAATGTGGCCTGTTTATCTGTTTTTTCCCAAACTAAAATAATCTAAGTTCCATGTTAATACTACTGACGGATTGTACTTTGCTCCAGTGGAGGTGACAGCTGTGCAGATACCTGCTCTGATGTCCTCTGTGCTGTGGACACCTGTGCAGATGAACATGTGGACAAAATTGCTGGTACCCTTCGATAATGAAGGTTGTCCAGGTTTCTTATGTAAGTTTATTTTTTTTTAAATAGTTCTGTTGAAGCATGGTTGAAAAGCAATGTCTGACTTTCATTGGTTAAATTTCATAGATTTAAAAAAAAATTTATTATTACTTTTGTCAGATTCAAGTTATTTTTGTGACCATTGTGAGTTTTTCTTTTACTAACCGAAGGGTACCAACAATTTTGTCCATGTGTGTCCCAGAATGGAATAAATATGATCAGGATGCAGAAGGTTTGTATGCAGCCATTCGGGGTAGGTTATATTTGCTAAACTAACCCTAACCCCCCAACAAGGTAAGAGTGATGCACAAGAGCAAGAAACCTTTACAGAATGTGGTGCTCTTACAGTGGTGTTAGTTCATATAGGCCTGGTAACTAATCTAGGATTTGGAGAAAATGACAAAAGACCATTTTAGAAAACAAATACATTTCATGTAAATTTGAGAAAATACAAAAATAAACCATGTACAATCTATGTACAAATGTTTTGTACAAGAATATAATTATCAGCAGATTATATTTGATAGTCAGGTAGATCAACTCAGCACCATCAGTGCATAGATGCACACTTCGGCTGTGTCCCAATTCACCAAAATGCCCTTAAATGCACTGTTTGAAGTTCGAAATCTTTATTACAATAATAAGAATAACGCGAGAATGTTTGTTTCTGGTGAAACCGTCAAAGAGACTGAAACACAAAATCAGAAGGTTTAATGAGTTCCACAGATAAAGTGAACAATGAAGCAACAGACTCTCAGGAAAGGACAGAAAAGAGTCCTGAGATGTGCATGGTACAGCATAAAATGAAATGAACTGGCACAGCATAAAAAGTAAACAGCGCCCGCTACTGGTATTAAAGTGGTTTAGCCACAGATCAAATTGAACCTGCCCAAATACTGAGTCATAAACTGGAATATCCCACTTTATGTACAACTAATCATTGTTCTCTGGTTTATAAACTATGAATGTAAAAATGACATTGTTACCTCTGTCTCTGTTATTATGTTTTCACAAGGTGTATTTTGTTAAAGTTATAAAGAAGCTACAATTGGGAAAAAATAACTTCGAATATTATATTTGCCTACTGATATTCAAAGGGAAACATTAATTCCTTACTTCATTCAGTCTAAACAGATGACGACGACACCTTGACTCTTCTTCTATTAAATAATAAATAACTATAAAGAATTAAAAATAACGTACGTGACATACGGCAAAAGACAGCGGTGGAAGTACGGTCCGTGGTGTAGCCCTGTCCCATTTAAGCAAGATGGCGGCTACACTAAGGAGTACACATTTTCGGCTGGGTACTTCGATAGGTATGCATTTGGTGAATTGAGACACGGCCTTTGGTTATGATTGATCTCCATGGAAACGCTGGGCACATTCGTCGGGTGTGTTGAAATGGGACAGCACTTGTCGCACCGGAAGTTACGTAATGCTCTTCAACGCACACTTCGAACGGTGCATTTGAGGGCATTTTGGTGGATTGGAACACAGCCATAGGCCGTGTCTCAATTCGCCAAATGCACCTTTTGAAGGAGGCCTTCGAAGTACTCCTCATATAGTTTGAAGCCTCCGGACGAGAATGTCGTCCTCAGTGCAGCCGCCATCTTGCTGAAGTGGGACAGGCCTACACCACGGACCGCACTTCCATGGCTGTCTTTGAGCGTACGATACGTACATTATGTACGTTATTTTTAATAATTTATTATTCAATAGAAGAAAAGTCAAGATGTCGTTGTCGCAGCCGTTTCTTTCCGTTTAGATTGAATATCAATAGGCAAATATAACGATCAAGGTAATTTTTTTCTCATTTGTAGCTACTTCATAACTTTAACAAAATATACCTTGTGAAAACGTAATAACAGAGACAGAGGCAGCAGTATAATCTTTATATTCATAGTCTATAAACATGGATGCACACTTCGCTTAGGGCTGATCTCCATGGAAACGGTGGAAAGGGCAGGGCAGGTTTGTCGGGCGCATTCAGTCAGGTGCATTGAAATGGGACAGGCCTTGTTGCGCCGGAAATTACGTAAGTGCCCTTCGACACACACTTCCAATGGTGAATCTAAGGCCATTTTGGCGAATTGAGACACGGGCCATATGAAACCGAAGCGTGCATCCATGCACACTTCACGCACTGCTATATCCCATTCAAATGTTCGTACTGGTTTATCTCACCTACAACAGTGCGACACAAAACTGTTAAATCTGAATAAAGATATGTACAGGTCGTGTGTTTGATGAACAATTTCTGAATTTTCATTTGTAAATATTCTCTAGAAGCCTTCAGTCTCCATATTTGTACCATATTGGTTGTTAATGTATTTAAGACGTAGTCACAGACATAATAGTTTGACCAGCTATTAAAACAAATTAGTTCCTGACTAGTGGACTCGTAAGTTGCAGCCTTATAACATGGTACATCTCAAACGTGCATAGGCAATGTTGGTCAATTCGTTTGCCCAAAGAAACAACAGTAAACTCCGGCTGGACATGAACGTATGCATAAGTTGTCAAATCATGTACATGTCAAAAATGCAAGAACAGACTCACATGTTCTTATTTTAAATCTTTATTTCCTACAAATTAAATCCAAATATTTTACATTTGATTCTCCCACATTCACAGTGACCCGCTGCAGTGTCAACGCAATAAGTCAATGCAATCTTACATAGGTTAATATTACTGTAATAAGGCTTTAGATAGGCACACTTAAGACTCAGTGAGATCCAAGCACACAACCTGCACTTTCATCAGCTTGGCAATTGGCGAAAATACATAAATATATTAAGAAATGTCTGCATAGATACATAGAGGTTATAAATTAATTCAAGTTTCACAGGTTTGCAACCATGAAGCTAGGCCTGTCACAATAAATAACTTATCAAATTATCCTTCAATACATGTTAGATGGAACAATATTTATTGTGGGTACTTTTTCTGTGTGGTTCTGGGAAATGTTTGGTTATTGTTCTGTATTACAATGAGATTTGAGCTGTAGAAGGAATTATGAATTTCTATGACTCAATATAGATTCAAAAGAATGACTTAAAAACTATGAGCTGCAAAAAATAAATACCTGAATGCACATTCACATTTAACAATATTGTATATTTAAAATATTTTTGTGGGGGATAATTCAGCTTCATAGTTTAGTTTCAATATTATCATTTATCATCTATATTTACTACAACAATATATCGCAATTGTTATAACAGGCCTATATGCATCATCTTAACCACTGGCTTAGTTCAATATTTAACTAAGACAGTGGTTCTCAAATGGTTTGGTTTGTGTTCTCATTTGAGGTCATGATTTCAGATGGAGGGCAGGGGCCTACATAACTCTATGGGAGATTTATTTTATGATACACAAATGTTCAACCTCATCGTGTATTGTTAGGCATTTTTTATCTTAATCTTAAAGGCTCTGTACCCAATGTTTTTCTATGTATTTGAGCAAAATGTGCCTTGTCCAAGTTTAGAAATATTGTATATAAAGCTCTCGAGGTCAAAATAAGTCCACTGTGTACTGTCTGCATCCGATTTCAAAGCGCTTTTGTCAAAATCAGGAAGTGCACGTTAGCATGCTAGTTGGTGTTAGCTTTACAAGTGTGTAAATAGTTATGCTTTTGAGATAGTAAACTTGAGTACAGTGCCTTTTGAATAATGTCACAGCTGTTCAATTGATACTTTGCAGTGACATCACACTAGGGATGTACTGCTTGCATTTCTATGGTGGAATGTTCAGAAGTTATCATGGTGACACAATGAACACATATAGCAAACGCAGCCCAAAAAGTTTTAAGATGGTCTAAAACCTCAAGAGAAAACAGAAAATTGATTTAAACAACACATTTTTAGGTGCCTGAGACCAATATGAGTGTTTTTGTTCCTGTTTAAGTATTTTATTTTCAACAAAAAAAACAACTATTGGCTAATGATAACTAGCTTGTGACTGTAATGTTATTTGAGAGAAACTTGTTTAACAGCACAAATCAGTACACATGTTGTAGCCACAGCTTAGCCACCAATTTCACTTCATAGTATAGTGGTCCCTTGCTATATCGCAGTTCACTTTTTGCAGATTTTTTTTGTGCAATCTTGCATGCTTTTTTTTTACAGTGTATGAAGGTGTGTGTTCTGCGTCCTGATTGGATAATGGAGATGCTGTATCTCCTGCACAGTACAGAATGCATTTAGTCAAATTTACATAAATGTTCGATGCGAGCAGTGTGACTCTGGGGCGTCAAGAACGCATTGGACTTTACTAGTTGGACGCCTTTGCTTTTGAGGAAAAACGCCTCCGACGCGCGTCTTGGACGCTCTAGACGCACGACATCTTCACGCACGTCCAGAGTGTCGCTTGTGGTCTGCCTTTGGATGTTTTGTTTTCCTTGTGTCTTTGTGAACACTACAGACCAGGTTGAGAGAGTGACTTTCATGTATTTATTACATAAAACCCATCAACAGAGGTGATCTGGCTCCGTGACTAGCCTTTAAACAAGCCAGTGCGCCCAGCATAATTAAGTTGCTGCTAGTTTGTGGCTGATGTCTTTCTACTTGTTCTGGATAATGATGTCGCTTTGTCACTGGACCGTAGTCTCTTATTGGTTGATGCTGTGCGTCAAACACCAAAAAGCTCAGCCTTTTCATCTTTTGGATGTGCGAACGGAGCATCTGACGCCTGAACGCTCAAGACGTGACAAGTCAACACCAGATTCGCGCCCCTCTGATGCTTTGAAACATGCCACAGAAACAGTGTGGCCAAGACGTGCGTCCACGAGACTTTACATGTGAACTCAACATAGAGAAGGAGGAAAATAACAGAAGGATGACAGTAGAAATAAGTTTTGATAAGGATGCAAAAAGTTGTAACCATTGTGCGGATGGAGTCAGCTTTAGCTTTGTAGATCAGTGACTGCAGGAATTTTTTTTTTTTTTTTTACAAAAAAACAGCCTTACATTATATACAATAATTGTAAAAAATTAAGTTTTCTACTTTGTCTGAGGCTTTGTTAGACTTCTAAACTTTGTTTAACACAGAATGGTATACAGTTTTCCCTTGAAACAAAATCCACAGAGTTTGCCTACAGCAAGCGTCACACCCACAGGAAATGTTGATGACATCAGCTGCAAAATACCAATACTAAAAAGATAAGGGAAAATATATATAGATAAGACATTTAACTTTATGTAATTACTGGGCTTATTGACTTGACACAAAAATTAGCAGAGATATTAATCATATGCCAGGTCTAGAAATCTGCAATCTGACTGAATTCCACTGAATTCTGCCCTGTCCTCTAGCTCAATTTTAAACTATATTAAATCTATTTTGCCTATTTATTTTTGTTGCTAGAATCTCTCTGGGTCATGTACTTTACTTGTCATTTGTCATAGTATTTTTATACGTAATTTAGGCATTTAAAATGGGGTGGACCTAGTATATCTGTTTAGTAGAAAAGCAACAAATTATGATTTTAGTATTAGGCATTTTTTCTAGTTCAGGTTACATTATTCTTTATTGTGAATTTCTGTTTTGTTTTTAATTTTTTTTAATAGCAATTACAACTTCAGCACATACTCGGTCTCCATTACCAATTTACTAATTACTCATTACCATTTGAAAACCACTGCTTAAAGGAACTGCAAGATTTGACATGATGTTCCATTTATTTATGTGATAATTTGGTGTTTTGGTTCTCAAGATGATTATCCAATCAGAAAGCAGAATGAGGCTCATATATGTCTCATTTGGGTTGCCATTTTCAATGCTGAAATCCAGTTGGTTTAAACCTAAAAAGGACCCTTCTCTGGCTGCAGGCACTGGGGTTTAGGTAGTGAGGATTCAGGTCATTCCCAGTGTTAGTGCATACTCTGGAGCCCAGTGAGTGAATTCTGGAAGTTCTGAGCTTTCATATGAGCCATGTCCTTACAGTGAGTGAGGAGGTAAAACTTGTGACTGAGAACAACACGTGTCCTCTATCTGCAGGTTAAGGAACAGCTGTGACTGTACCTTTTAAGAGTAAGATCCTTTAAAGGAACACTGGGCTACATTTTGCACTCTTAACATTTCAACATTTATTTGCCAAGTTCACTACCAAATGAAAACTACAACATTAAGTTTTAGGTTTTGTTTGTGTAATTATTTGCCCTTGTCCTCCATCTACATTTTTATATCAATCACATAATTTTGGAAAGAAATACCAAAACATAAAATTCACAAATGTTGAAAATGATCATGTTAACATAATCGTTAACATGTTTTTTACAAAAAAAAATAAAAATCAGTTTTTTGCTTCAAGTGGATTGGGGCAGGAAGAGAGTAAAATCTGGTTGAATATGATGTTTAAATTGATTGTTAAATAGCTTTTCATCTCAAAGTAAAGCTATAGGTGATTTATAATATTGTTTGTGACATTCCATGAACACAACTTATTCAGTTAATATGGCACAACTGTGAGGGTAAACTAGTTGCAAAATGTAACTTAGAGCAGAGTTCCATATTTGGAATTCTGTCCACAAGTTTCATAGCAACCAAAGAACTAATGCAGAGAGAAGCTGTTGAAGGTAACGCCACCTATAGCGCTGATTTAGTAGCCAGCGGACACTTAGCAACAGGTTTGATTCACAGCGTTTCTAACACAAGCAGGAGTCTATTAGTTTGAAGAATGGCAGCTATATTCCCAATGCTACATTCTTACTTCAATATTACATTTTTGAGACCATTAAGACTTAATTGTAGCTCATTGTAAACAATTTAATTAGAAAATAAGTAAAAAAAAAAAATTACAATCTAGGTTCACATGGTAAGCATTTTGAAAACAAAGTGTACGTAATTTATCACCAATTAGCATACTTGTTTAAGTTGTACCTTTGAGTTGTGTATGGGTAGACATTTTGATAACGTAACCAAATGTAAAACTACAATGAAAATCTAAAACTAGGGGGCACTGTAGGAAATGTATTTAACTTACAAAAAACTGTTCACTTTAAGATAATTGTTCTGATTTTCTCAAAGTAAGGTGCATTATGTAACTTTTCTGGCATCTCCCACTTGCTTGTCTCGATACAGATGTTGTTGCTTTGCCAGGAATGTTCCACAGTACGGCATTAAACTTCTATCAAGCAGGTGCTGCCAACAGCAAGTTACAAGTTAGATCGGTGGAGAGGCTACCCACTCACAGAAAGAATGCATGTTTTTAGCAATAAAAACACTTGATAGTAAGTAAATGCAAGATTGGAATTCAAGGCATAACATTAACATCTCTATGGAGACAAGTCGGTGGTGGACCCTCCAACAGAAAAAATACATAGTGCATATTTTAAAAGAAAAACACTTAAAAAGCAGCTTGAATTTTCATAAATACTTGCCTATGTGTGGACATAACCACTCTGAGTTATTAATCCCTGACTTTGGAGCTAAGGCACACATTTATACCTAAAATGAAAGCTTAAACTATAAAATGAAAAAGCAAATGTATCAAATAAGACAATAATGATACATTTTTTCCTGTTGATGTAAATTTGCATCCAATGAAATGTTACAACTTTAAATTAATACAACTAATGATTTTCCTCATTTGTGAATGCTACTTTACCTGACAAATAAATAAAGATTGAAGTTGTGAATGAAGTGGCTACAGAGGAACAGTTTAAGGCCCGGACTTTAGTCGCTCTCACTGCCGGATTCGCTGAGCTGCAGGTCGTTTTCTGAAAAACAAAACAAAACAAAAACAACAAAAAAAAGGATTTCATTATAACGAAAAGACAACACTACTTCAAAAAGGTGCTGTACCAGATTTTTACCTTCTTAATCTCATGAAAACAGAACTAGTTCATTTTAAACATCTTAGAGCTGTGAAAAGTGCTTGCAAACCACTTTTTAGACCACTGCAAACTAATTTTTCACACGTGCTGCTGCACTCTGAACCAACTCCAGTGCGCACTAGACTTTGTTCCGTTTACACTTTTCGGTCAATCTTGAGCACCATAAGCCATATGATCAGCTGGTCACCAAATGTATTTCCATGACAATGCTTCTTTTCTTTCACCTGTGGCTGAATACACCGTGAGGACGGCATGTGATGGTGGTGGAGGACAAAAAACTTTTTGAATGACACAGACAGATTGCGGCTTATCTGAGCAGACACACCCAGGCTCAGCTGTGCAGAGAGAGGCAGGAGGAAACGTGTCGCTGATATTAAGTGGATCCAAATTGCCACATATGAATGTGTCAAACAACAGATTTGCTGCAATGCAAATACATGATCCAAGCTTTTTTATGCCCAATTCCAAACGCAACTCTGAATGTTCAGATTCAGATTCAGAAAACTTTATTGATCCCAGAGGGCAATTCATTTGCAGCATTCTCAGAGCAGTTCTCACTCTAGCATACACACAAACACACACAGTGTGTCAGTCCAAGCACAATATAGGAACAATATACATAAAAACAACAGTGCAAAACTTCAAGAACCACTACCCTTGGAATTTAGCAATTTAATCGCTGAGGGAACAAAAGAATTTGAAAAACGATTTGTTTTCCTTATTGGAGCATAAAAGCGATGTCCTTAAGGCATCACGACGTCCTGAAGGCATCATGTGACATGAATGTGACTGTTGGATTCACACCAGCCCAAGCACCAGCCCTGATCTCTGAACGAATGCATCTTTTACATCATGCTCTTTTATACCAACCCAATAGACCAGAATGGAGTTTTGCTGTGACTGTAAAGCTAACAACAATTAGCATGCTAATGCACACTGATAATCAGACAATAATGCTTTCTAATTTAATGCAGACAGCAGCAGCATACAATATTATCTGTACTGAGGCAAAACCAATTTTACTTTATTACATGAACCTTTAAAAAGGTACACACCACTCCCTTTCATTTTTGCAGTTTATTGCACTTGTATTAGTTTGTCAGTCCATTTGTCAATTATTTTGGATGCTTTTAAAATGTGAATTTTGAACAGAATCTTAATATTAAAACAGTGCAAATCTAATGGCAATATTTGTGAGAAAAACTGCAATAAGAAATTTTTCCCAAATCATTCAGCCCTACTGTACTTACTGAGTGTATTGATGCTAGCTCCGGAGCTCTCCTGTGGCCTGTTTGGTTGGTTGAGGAGGGGCATGCTGTGATACCCGCCCTGTGTACCCGCTGTGCTCTGGGCACCCTGGGGCAGAGATGAGGAAGAGGGGTTCTTCTGTTCTTCATCTTCATCGCTGCTGCTTGAGTCATCACTGCTGGAGGAAGAGGAGCCGTTTGAGGAGCTATCACTGCTGCTGAGCTGGTCCATACCCTGAGCCTCTGCCATCAGCTCTGCATGGAAGAAAGGGGAGAGATGGGGAGGGAAAAATAAGCATGAGATAATCTGTACAGTAAGCGGCCATGACTATGGTTAAGAAAAATTATAATTAAAATAATGTGCTTATACGGGACATTTTACAAATTGCATTAGAGTCACATGCTTTTCTGCATCTTTGCATTTCACCTTATGATCAATGACTGGATTTCTGCTTAGACAGCTATTTCCACACACCACCACCGGACAAGGTGCAGAGAATCCTAGCAGAATCATGTTCTGACAATTTCATTCAAACATGCCACCATAGCTGATTGTTCGGTGTACACGCATTCACACACTTGGGGAAATGAGCTACGTGGGGCGTAGGCAAAGATAAAAAAGCCCTGCACTGCAACAGCGTCACCCATAGGTACAAGATAGATACACGTGTGGGATGGATAAGGTCTTATTGATTGAAGGCTTTCACTGTGCACAATGAACCATAAAATCCCCTCAATGAAGACAGCAGGAGAGAATACCATCTCGTCACATGTAGGGATGGGATTGCGATAAAAAACATCCGCAATTAATCATTTGTGGCATTTTTTAATAATTGTAACCATCGCGCACGATTATGGCTGAAAATGAGTCAAAACTGTACCCACTTGTAAATAGGCAGTATGACAGAGACAGAGAGAACGTGTGAGTGTTGAATGTATTTTTGGGCACTGATGTATCTATTTTAAGGGGCAGGTGTTTTAATATATTTTGCATATTGGTGAATTGTGGAGAAGCCCAACCAGGGACGGGAGTTGAGAATTAGCTTTTGCTATAAACTCTATATGCATCACATCAGCTGCAATGTTCATGTTGTAACTATGTCAGATTGCATTGTCCCTGTCAAATAAATATATAAATAAATAAATACAAAATAATTGCCTTTACGGCACCATTCTGCCTCATGTTTGCAGTTTCAACACAATGTTTAGATGTTAGTTCTGGTGTTTGCCCACTCTGTCATAGCAATGACACTTGGTAGCTTCTGTGCTTATCTCTGTCTGAACTATATTCTGCCAGATATCAACAATAAACAAAGTCTGATCCGTAACTCTCCACAGGAACGTGCCAGAGCGCGCCTCACCCATGCACACAGATGAGATGCTAATGTGTGCACATCTTATATTTTTACCTACAATAATGCAAACTGCAGAATAAGACAACACCTTTCAAATGGTAGACAAATGAAGTCTATACTGTTGGCCATAAATATTGATTGCAGACACAGCGAGAGGTGGGTTCACTCTACAACTAAGACTTCAAAATATCAGACAGGCTTGATATCAGTCACAGCTCGCCTTTGGCCATACAACGGTTCTAATCTTTGTCTCACTGAGACCTACAACCCACGTTTTTTAGCTACGACTTAAGATTTTCCCCATGATCATAAATCTTTCGCCTTAGATGTCCAAAATTGCACAGTGGACACCCAGGTTAAAACAATACTAAACAAGGAATACTTTGAATCATCACTAGCCACATCCACTAAACCTCAGCTTTAATGTGTGTTAAACCAGTGCATCTGTAATTACCTCTCTCAATGTCATCCATGGGGGAGGTGGGGGAGGTCTTTCCTTTGGGGGGGCTCTTTGAGGCACTGGATGGTTTGTTGTTCCTCAATTGAGTGAGACGACTGGTCTGCTGTTCCAGACGAGACTGGATCTTACTGCTGCCCTCCGCTCTGCACACAACACCACAACACAATGGCTTTATAATACATACTGTAGGGTTTAAAGACCTTGCCCCCTTCCCCACCATGTATTTGCGTAAACTTAATATTGCCCTAGTATAGATATATTGTATAAGCAAATCTTGAGGTCAAAATATGTCCGCTGTGTACTGCCTACACCTAATTACAAATAATAATAATCAGAAAGTGCACTGTTAGCAGGCTAGTTGTTGGTAGCTTTCCAGTGGCAGCACAACTCCACTCTGGCCTTTGAAAATTGTAAATATGCTTATAAACGTGTCACTGTGAATAATTAGCACACTTTGAATTCATAAGGTAACTGAGGAATAACTGAACCATTGAAAACCATTTAAAATGAACTACTTCTGTTTTTCACTTTTTTGCAATAGTTTACAGTGCCTTTTATTCAGAAATAATTACATTTTCTAATACAGATGCTCATTCTTTAGCAGATTCCACTCACCTCGTTTTCTTGACAGCAATGTTACTGCTGAGTTTCTCAAGTCTGTACTCTCCGGTGTCATGGTTCACAATGAGGATACATTCCTTCATGTACGGACGTTTGGATCCTTTAAATACTGTGACTGGAGCACTGGACCCCTGGGGTGGAAAATGTAAATTTATTGTTATTATTATTATTACACAAAATTTAAGTCATGTTAGAATGTCTGAGTATTCTCTTATTAATTCAAAGCTTAAAATGCTCTGTTCCACCTTGTCATGTCATGAAGCAGTAGTTTTCAAGGTAACAGTTGCCTTTTACCTTTTGTTTAGTAGAGATTGCATAAATCTGTATAAATCTTAAAATCACAGTGTTTCACCTTGTGATGTCATGGTAATACAGAATGCACTCCAGAGGGTTTTGAGTTTGAGAAAATAACACACAAACCCTCCATATTTAGCTTGAGTTCAACTTATGTGAATGAAACGAAACACAACTCCAGGTATGTTTTTGATAAAGAAACATTATAACATAAATCAGAAAATGGCTTAATACGGGTCCTTTAAAAGGTACACTGTACCTTGAAAAACATTTATTCATATTACGAGTGGGCTCTCCTCTTCACAGATTTGACCTGTAATTGTTTGCACAAGCCGTTTGCCTCCATGAAGACATTTTTTTTTTTTTCCCCAGGCAAAGCAATAACATTTTCATAGAGACAAAGAAATGATAGGCCCTTCACCAGAAAACTTACATAGTGCACATTTTAACATAATTGAAACACATTCTAACCCACACAACAATGACACTATGCATTCAATTCTAAAATGTAAAAATTTGATTTTGATACAATGGACAAGCCTCATTGCTCAATGCTGATTTCGATACCACAGCAATAATGATAATAATTCTATAAGGCAATCAAATGTACACTATTCTGGAAAGATCATATATTGATTTAATTATGTGATTTTTTTTTTCAGTATCGAAACTTCAAATCTAGTTTCGGCAGTAGTTTTATTATTGAATAATACCTGGGTATTATCCACTACAGTAGCAAGTTTTCCCTCATATGACTACTTTTTATATACCGTATTTTCCGCACTATAAGGCGCATCGGAATATAAGGCGCACCTTCAATGAATGGCCTATTTTAAAACAAATTTCATATATAGGGCGCACCGCATTATAAGGCGCATAGAATATAAACTACTGTAGTAGCTGGAGTTGTGTTACGCATCCACGAGATGGAGCTGCGCTGAAGGGAATGTCAACAAAACAGTCAGATAAGTCAGTCAAACTCACAAAACAAGTTAATGCATTCACAATATCCTCCTGAGCCCCTGCGACCTCATACGAGGACATTACATGTTTGCCTCTTGGCACAATGATACTCAATTTTTTAAATCTTTGACCTGTTGGCCACATTTGGAGGAGCTGCCCCCGCCATCTTGTGGTGATATTACAGAATTACACCAATGTCAGAAGGAAAACAATGGCGGTAATTTCAGCAAAAGACTTCTACAAGAGTTCTTGGAAGAAAAATGACCCAGGTAAAAATTCTATGCAAATTTTATGAAAGAAACCAATGTATTTATGTACAATAATGTCTCTAGCTTCATATGGAGTTTAAAATTTGACACATTTTAGTAGTAGTAGCAGGCTAGGACGTCAGTAAAAGTGAAGCACTCATTTGAGGACACTAGGACTATGTACCGCTATTGGTTCTACCATGTTATTAGTTAACTTTGGAAGATTTAGATGAGTTTACAGTTGTAAATAGCTATTTTCATATCATATCATATATTCAACCATATATTTGCTTAGTCATGTGGTTTACAGTTGTAAATAGTATACTAAAAAACTAAACGATACAGCTAGCCTCTATGATAGCCATGTGTCTTTGATATACTGTAGATTTTGATGTTATTTTTTCACATTGCAGGGAAACTTTCATTGTCAAGAGCAGAACAATTGCTCATGGCAATTGCAGACAACTCTGAGGTAGAGGACTTTTCAGATGAGGAAGATTATCATCCTACTTTGTTTCAAGTCACTCCACAAAATGTTGATCTCATGGATGATCAACCTGATTCTTCTTCACCTGATTCATCAGGAGATGATTCAGATGAAGAATACACAACCACCTGATGCAGCTGAAGATAGCGACTCTGAGAATGAGAGTCAGCCACATCATCCACAAGTGCACAGATGATGACCTGAAAGATGAGCGATCAAGTTGGCAGCCAATGGATTATGTGGAGCAATACATTGACTTGGAGCTGATGAAACTCATTGCTGACTGTACAAATGCCATGTCCCTGGCTAACAGTGGGGGATCTCTCAAAACTTCAGTTGATTAGATTTATCACTTTTTTGGAGCAGCAATCTTGATGTCTTGCATGCCTTATCCACAAACAAGGATGTATTGGGCCAATGGCCTACGAATCCCTGCCATTAGTGACACAATGTCACGTGATCGCTTCTTCAAACTGCGGAGCCATCTGAAAGTAGTCATTGATGATGATGTTTCAGAAGACAAGAGGAAAATCGACAAATTTTGGAAGGTGAGGCCTTATATGGACCGCATACTTGCCGGCTGCCGCCTTCAGGCTCATCCAGAATGCGTCTCAATAGACGAGCAGATGATCCCTTTTACTGGGGCCTGTCCATTCAGACAATAGGTGCCACTAAAGCCAAATCCAGTGGGAATGAAGAACTTTGTACTGGCATCCGTGGATGGACTCGTTCTAGACTTTGAAGTCTATCAAGGTTCAAAGACACTGGCTTCGAAGGTTCAGAACTCAGATGGATTGGGTCTAGGAATACTGGTCATCAAACGTCTGTCTGAAACCCTCACTGCTGGCACAAAAGTGTATTGTGATCGCTTCTTTACCACCATATCTGCTGTTGACCATATGCTGAAGGATGAGATATATCTTACTGGTACAATGATGAAGGGTAGAGTCAAACAAGCAATGAAAAAGTTACCTGATGACAAAACCCTGAAACACCAAGGAAGAGGTGCCTTCGCCACAGTAACCAGGGCAGATGGGAAACTATGTGTGGTCAAGTGGTATGACAACAAGCTAGTTGTGATACTCTCCACTGTTCACTCAGAGCAGCCAGAAGACACTTGTGAGCGGTGGTCCAGGAAGGAAAAAAAGTGTGTGACCATCACACGACCAAACATTGTGCAAGAGTACAACTCAAAGATGGGAGGAGTTGACATGTCAGATAGGATGATGAGCTACTATCGAATGTGTGTGCGGATGAAGAAGTGGACTATTCACATGATGATGCACTTCACAAATCTTGATCTTGTAAACAGCTGGCTGTTGTATCGCAGAGATAACCAGGAAAATGGCACCCCAAAGAAAGCCATCATGAAGTTTCTTGAGTTTCGCATGGTAGTGGCTCAGGTTTTCCTCAGCAAATGTGATGCTCTTCGTGAAGAAGCTCATGTCGCAGAAGAAGAGAATGAAAACAGGCACCTTCCACCACCAGGCAAAAAATCTCAAGTTGTTCCAATCCCCCACCTCTCAGTCCGTTTCAGCGCTGCTCATCTCCTGGAGATGGTAGCCTTGAAAAGCCCCATGCGTTGCAGAGCACAAGACTGCACTGGAAAATCCCGTGTGCGATGCATAACATGCAATGTTAGGCAACTGCTTTGCAGCATTTCACACTGGCCAATAGGTCTTTTCCAAACAGGCAGACAGACAGAGAGAGAAGCTAGCCACAGTTCAAAGGAATTCTATTGTTTTTGGACTGTTACCGTTACAAAAAACCCAAACACAAATAATATTTGGCATTATTTGCTCTGTTATTTATTAATTTATTCAGCCATGTTTAGGGCTTGAAATAAACTGATTACACAGTACTTTCCAATTTAATTTCTGTAAAGCCATGTTTCAGGCTTGTAAAAAAGAGCTGTTTACATTTTATGTATACATTTGATGTTTACTTTTTCAAATAAACTGTTGTATACTTTTTTGACCAATGGAGTTTATTTGTGTCATATAGTAAGGTCGACCCACTGTACTCGTATGAGGACATTCATTTTTGAGAGAACTACATATAGTATTAAGCTGAAATTTTGAATTTAAACTAATTAGGACCTTCTGGCCTCAAAGAGCAAAGAATGTTTCTAAAGGTTATGATAGACCCACTGTCCTCATACAAGGACATGTTTTTTTGCAAAAACTACTTCCTGTACAAAATCACCCTTTAGGTATTATATTTATTAGGTCCTACTTATCCCAAATAACAATAAGAAATATAAAATGCACACCAGACAAAAGCTCGGGTCTCAGGAGGTTAAAGTAACTCTCGAAATAGTGCAACGTAATAACAATAACTCAACGTTGTTCAAACGTTAATGTCCATATTCACAATATCTCCCAGCCTTGTTTAGTTGTAAACACGTGAAAGAAACGCGTAAAGCCTCACTTTTTCAGTTCATTCCTCATTCACGAATCCGTCGAGTTCTTCCTCTTCAGTGTCTGAGTTGAACAGTTGATCGAGCTCATTCAAAGTGCCCGATTCTGTCTCGTCAAAATCGCCATTATCCGTGTCGCTGCTGTTGTCTAACAGTTCAGTGACAATTCCTGCCTTCGTGAAACTCGGACCACAGTTGAGACTGATATATCAGCCCAGGCATCTGCAATCCATTGGCAGATTGTGGCGTATGTCGCCCGGCGCTGTCTCCCCGTTATCCCTATAGCGTCGGATCCTGTCGTCGCAGATACAGCGGGTTGCGGACTTTCCAGCAGCGTAACTCCGCGCCCAGTTGTGCTCTCATGTAAACTCAAACGGCGTCTCAAAGCGGAGACACGGGGCTATCTAAATATTTTACCGTCATTACGGTAATCTGCCTCTGTTGTCCTGAAGGTGACGAATGAGAGCGCGGGGCTGCGGGGATTTTCACTCATTTATTCGACGCGTAAAAGAAAAAATACGGATGGATGTGTAAAATAGAAGTAGTTGTGTGGAAAAAATGCAGCAAATGCTGATACTTCGTTTAACATGATTTTTATGGCTAAAAAATAATAAAAGTGTAGGTCTAGGTGAGCTATACTGGCCCATAGTGTGCTCAGTCCTTAAAGGGATATTACCGCTATTACTTCAGCGACGCCTCCTGACTACGGGTGTCATAATTGACCAATATTGATCCATATATAAGGCGCATCGGATTATAAGGCGCACTGTGGGTTTTTGAGAAAATTAAAGGCTTTTAGGTGCGCCTTATAGTGCGGAAAATACGGTAGACCTTTTACCTCTAAATTTGGTAATGTTATCGTGACTTGTTCTCCTTTGCCGACTTCAAGCTCTCCTTCACATGTTGTGTCAATAGAGGCTGGTTTGAAGTCATCTGATAAAAGACAAAAGATTACAATTACGATTATTCATTTTACCAGACAACACTACAAAGCATAATGAATAAATCATCATCATGTTTCAAAATATTTATAAGAACATTAAGCAGGAAAAATATCTGCATCGGCTATTAGGGTTGTATAATATATATATATATATATATATATATATATATATATATATATATATATATATACATACATACATACATACATACATACATTTTAGAAACATTTTTAGAACGAAATCAATATATATATCCCAATTCCAAGACTGTAATATCAACTCGAGTCCAGCAGATGACAGTAGCACCTTTGCAAAGATAATGCTAACACGTTAGCATTAGTTAGTTGACAGCTGAGCCCAACTATAACCTTTAAATAAAGTACAACATAGACCAATTACCATTAAAAGTAAACTCAGACTAACCCCCCTATATGGATGGAAATAACCGATTAAAATCGAAAAATACAATGTTGATATTATTAAAAGCGTGACAGCTGGAAAGTTTGTGTTAGCGATTAAAGCTAACTAGCTGCTACGATCATTCAGTGAAAACTTACATCGCACTGTGTGGTAGGCACTTTTGGGATGTTTCTCGAAGGTCTCCCCTAATTTCAGCACATGTTCTTGGTTGTCAAAGTTCGAATACGCGGTCCCGTTCATTGTGAAAGTTGCATTAGACCGAAAAACTTTACTGTTCTTTTTTTTTTATCCGATAATAACCATCTATGGTTGCCTCATTGGGCCCTTTAAGTCCCGCCCCCGCCGTGTTATGATTGGCCCATAGGAGTAGCAGTATCTTAATCTAATTGGTCTATTGTCTGTTAATCAAAGTGCTTAGATGACGGAGTAACATCCACGCTGTGAAAACATGGCTCTATTAAAATGACTAGTAATATAATAATTAGTACTATATAGTATATATTATAACTACTAATAAGTAGAATAATAACTAGAACAATAGTCAGGAGACACGGCAGGGCCATTGGTTTTGTGGCTAAAATGTCTGCTTCAGCCATGTAGACTATAAACCAGTGGCTGCGTTTGTGTGTCGCGTTTGTGCGTGAAACTAGAAAGATGCATTGCGATCAATAACGGAATAGGAATGGTCATTTTTTTATTGATAGTACTCATGTGTGGCCAATGGACTGTCATCTTTCATAATTTTTCACAAATGACTACATTCAGTGGCTAAAATAGTCACCAAAGAAGGCTAGCAAATTACCCTACTGATTGTAATGCATTAGAATTTATTTTATTTATTTATTGGTTTATTTGACAGGGACAGTATACATTAATAGCATTGCTGCAAATGCACCAGAATTAGCCAAAAGGCTATTTTTCATCCGTTGTCCCTGGACAGATGGCAAACCTGTCTCCCTAAAAACAAGAGTAAAATCACAATCAGAATCAAAAGACTTTTATTGCCATCGTCTGTGAACACAATTCACAAACTAGGAACTTGCTGCGGTGAAAAAGAGTTAAAAAAGATATGCTTAAAAATACTTAGAGGTAGAAAATATATACAACAGCAGCATCAGAACAACAGTGCAAACGTGACTTAATTAACTGCAGTAAAAAACAAGATAGCCAAATCCATCGCAATTATGAGGAAATCTAAATGTTTGCTGGATGAAAGAGCACTTTATACTGTATATTGTACATTAATATTGCCTTATCTTAACTACTGTATAGAGGTGTGGGGAAATACTTATAAAACAAATATTAATATTATATCCATTCTTCAAAAAAAGGCGATACGGATAATTCATAATGCTGGGTACAGGGAACATACAAACCCTCTGTTTCTTAAGTCAAAAATAATTAAATTTGAAGATCTAATCAAATTCAAAACTCTACAAATTGTATGTAAAGCACGATACAATCTGCTCCCAAATAATATCCAAGGCATGTTTCAAATTAGAGATAATAAATACAATCTGAGGGGACAAATGAATCTTAGGAAACAGTGTGTTCGTACTACCCTAAAAAGTATGTTCATTACCCGACGTGGAGTTGATCTTTGGAATGAATTGGAAGAAAATTTAAAATGTAGTAACTCTCTAGTAAACTTCAAACGACTATACAGATTAAATATATTCAAAAACTATGCTACTAAAGAAGGATCATAGTAAAACTATGAATACTCATCATTTTGTTGGTTGTTAATAATTCTGTCATTCATTATCTACTGCCGCAATGTACTTTGTATGAACTGCAATTTAGCGAGTCTTTAATCTACATACACATTATGCGCACACATTACATGCATGCACATGCACACCCGGTGTGTATGTGCATGTGTTTGAATGATACACACATACACTTTACTTGCATACACATGCACATGCACACCCGGTGTGTGTGGGCATGTGTATGGATGTTATACACATACACACTACATACATACACACACACATACACACGCACAGATGGTGAAGGAATGTATCTATGTTTGCTACTGCAATGTAATCTAAATGGTGTTACTTAGTTAAATATGGGGGGTAAGCGCACACAAGTATTTTACTTCTGCTTACTCCTTTTGAGCATTGTACAAAAATTGGGATTTGGGTGTACACTGTTTTGTTTTTGTTTGTTTTTATTATGTCTGCTCAAATAAACAATATTCATTCATTCATTCATTCAGTGCAAACGTGACTTAAAGTGACCGGTATTTTAAAGTGTCCAGTTTTGTGCAGATATTATAAAGTGTTCATGAGACAAACGGCAGAGGGGAAGAAACTGTTCTTATGATGAGAGGTTCTGGTCCCAATGGACCGTAGCCTCCTGCCAGAGGGAAGTGGCTCAAATAGTCCATGTCCAGGGTGAGAAGTGTCAGCTGCTATACGGCCTGCTCACCCCCGAGTCCTGGAGACGTACAGGTCCTGTAGAGATGGAAGGCTGCAGCCAATCACCTCAGCAGAGCGCACAATGCGCTGCAGTCTCTGTCTGTCCCTGGCAGTCGCTCCAGCGAACCACACAGTGATGGAGGAGGTGAGGATGGACTCAATGATGGCCGTGTAAAACTGCACCATCATCTGGTCCGGCAGCTTGCCTTTCCTCAGCTGCCGCAGGAAGGACATCTTCTGCTGGGCTTTCTTGATGAGGGAGCTGATGGTCGGCTCCCACTTGAGATCCTGAGTGATGCAGGTGCCCAGGAAGCGGAAAGAGTCCACAGTGGTGATGGG
The DNA here is from genome assembly GCF_009829125.3 of Periophthalmus magnuspinnatus. Classification (NCBI taxonomy): domain Eukaryota; kingdom Metazoa; phylum Chordata; class Actinopteri; order Gobiiformes; family Gobiidae; genus Periophthalmus; species Periophthalmus magnuspinnatus. The sequence continues at coordinate 29,629,305 of NC_047146.1, read as the reverse complement.
GGAGTCCGTCAGGGTGAGAGGAGGCAGGGGGGCTGTGACTTTCCTGAAGTCCACAATCATCTCCACTGTCTTCTGGGTGTTAAGCTCCAGGTTGTTGCTGCTGCACCAGGACACCAGCTGGTCCACCTCCCTCCTGTAGGCAGACTCATCGCCGTCCGAGATGAGTCCAATGAGGGTGGTGTCATCCGCAAACTTAACCAGTTTGACGGAGTCGTGGCTGGAGGTGCAGTACTTAATGTACAGGGAGAAGAGCAGGGGAGAAAGTACAGAGCCCTGTGGAGATCCTGTGCTAGTAGTCCGAGTGTCTGAGACATTCTTCCCCAGCTGCACGTGCTGCCTCTTGTCCATCAGGAAGTCAGTGATCCACCTGCAGGTGGTGTACAGGGAGAAGAGCAGGGGAGAAAAGTACACAGCCCTGTGGAGATCCTGTGCTAATAGTCCGACTATCTGAGACATTTTTCCTCAGCTGCACGTGCTGCCTCCTGTCCATCAGGAAGTCAGTGATCCACCTGCAGGTGGAGTCAGGCACGTTGACTCCACCTGCAGAGCAGGGGGGATGGTGTTGAACGCAGAGCTGAAGTCCACAAACAGGATCCTGGTGTAGGTGCCCGGGAAGTCCAGATGCTGGAGGATGAAGTGAAGGGCCAGGTTAATGGCGTTGTCAACAGACCGATTGGCTCTGTAGGCAAACTGCAGAGGGTCCAGGAGGGGGGAGGTGAAGGACTTGAGGTGGTGCAGGACCAGGTGCTCAAATGACTTCATGACTACAGACGTCAGCGCCACAAGTCTGTAGTAATTATCTCCAGTGATCCTGGGCTTCTTGGGGACGGGGACAATGGTGGACAGCTTGAAGAAGTCTGGGGCGTGACATGACTCCAGGGAGGTGTTAAAGATGTCTGTGAAGACAGGAGCCAGTTCCTCAGCACAGTGTCTAAGGGTGGAAGGAGAAACACCATCTGGCATTAAGGGCATTGCTTTTAGCATTAGTCTATTGCTGCTGACCTGATTACAGGATCACGTAAACATTACTACTCCTCTGATAGTACAGTTACTCCGGTGACAAATAAACAACAAACATGTGCATAATGTAATGTTGTTTTTGTCTTGTTGTAGTCACAATAGATATCCCCTAAAGCCCATACAGTCCCTGGACAAGACCCCAGTCTGTGTCCCCAAACTGCTTCTGATAGGTGAATTATAGTCATCAACTTTATTGTGCTGCTAAATACTGATTGTGTTATTGAGGTTTTTGCATCATTGTGGACAAAATACAATATTGAGTTTTATTTTACTATGCATTCACATTTTACTACTACATCATTGTGCATATTACAAAAAATACTGTTTTACATGAACATCACTGTAATATAACATATGTCTTTGCATTACACTTTATGTGTCTTGCTGATTTGAATGTTCTTTTATTAGGGCTTCCATGGAGATGAGGGGGATTGTCTTACTACTCACTTAGCCTGATACAGCTGCAAGGAAGCATTCATGGTAAAGTATTTATGGATATGTAACTTAAAGTAACAAATGATTTACTACTAGCTGCTGATAACGGGCTGGCTTCAGTCCTGGTCCTACTGGACCTCAGTGCAGCGTTTGACACCATTGATCACAACATTCTACTGCAGAGGTTAGAATGTGACATTGGAATCAGAGGGACCGCCCTCAAATGGTTTAAATCCTATCTATCAGATAGGTACCAGTTTGTTAGTATAAATCAGAGCACCTCTCCCTGTTCTAAAGTAGCCTGTGGTGTTCCACAAGGATCTGTGCTTGGTCCAATCCTATTTACTCTGTATATGTTGCCATTGGGTAACATTATCAGAAAACATGGCATTAATTTTCACTGCTACGCTGATGACACTCAGCTGTACTTATCAATGAAACCAAATCAGACTGATCAAATAGATAAACTCAGTGCCTGTGTGAAGGACATCAAAACCTGGATGACCTTGAATTACCTGCTCTTAAATCCTGAAAAAACAGAGGTCATTGTCGTTGGTCCCAAAGGTCAAAGAGATTCTCTGTCAGACCAGATAATCTCACTCGACAATGTGAGTATAGCTTCTAGCCCTACTGTAAAAAATCTTATTTGATCAAAATCTCTCATTCACAGCCCATGTAAACCTAGCTTGTAAAACCGCATACTTTCACCTGCGAAATATAACTAAAATTAGAAATATTTTACCTAAAAACGATGCTGAAAAACTCATCCATGCATTTGTTACTTCCAGACTTGATTACTGTAATTCCCTGCTCGCCGCCTGCCCCAAAAGTACTATAAGGAGCCTCCAGTTGGTCCAAAATGCAGTGGCCAGAGTCCTAACAGGAACTAAAAGAAGAGACCACATCAGTCCTGTACTAAAATATCTGCACTGGCTTCCTGTCGAGCTTAGAATCAAATTCAAAGTCCTCCTCCTGACATACAAAGCCCTAAACGGTATGGCCCCATCCTATCTGCAAGATGCTATTGTCCCGTACCAGCCAAACAGAGCACTCCGCTCTCAGAATGCAGGACTATTAGTGGTTCCTAGAGTGTCCAAAAGTACAGTGGGAGGGAGAGCATTCAATTACCAAGCTCCTGTGCTATGGAATCAACTCCCTGCTGATGTTAAACAGGCCCCCACAGTCTCTGTATTTAAGACCAGGCTTAAAACCTTCCTCTTCGGTATAGCGTATGACCAGGTTACTTAGTGAGGGAGTTAGGGACATTAAAACTTGGGATAAGATAAGCTGCAGTAGGAGATAACTAGCTGGGGGAAGTATGGCAACCTGAGCACTATCCTCTGCTTTGTCCTATTTTCTCATCAGCAATGCTATTCACATGTTGTCCCCTGTCCCACTCCCCCTGTGGAGTGTATCTCTTTCAGATGCCCCGATGACAGCTGGACCCTCTCCTCCTCCCCGCCTGGCCCTCCTCCTTGCCTGGCTCTCCTCCTCCTCGCCTGGCTCTCCTCCTCCTCGCCTGGCTCTCCTCCTCCTCGCCTGGCTCTCCTCCTCCTCGCCTGGCTCTCCTCCTCCTCGTCTGGTCTTCCTTCCCCTCACCTGGCCGATTTTTCTTGTGCTGTCTGATTTTTCCTGTTGTGTCTGATTTTTCCTGTTGTGTCTGATTTTTCCTGTTGTTTTGTTTTTTGTGTGTTGGCGGCACGGTGGCTGAGTGGCAACACTGGTTCGATCCCCGGGTCACCAGGCCTTTCTGTGTGGAGTTTTTCATGTTTCTCCCCGTGTCTGGATGGGTTTTCTCCGGGTACTCCGGTTTCCCCCATCAACCAAAACATGAACGCCCTTCGAGACAACTGTTGTTGTGATTTTGGGCGTTACAAAAATAAATGAATTGAATTGAATTGAATATGTGATTTTTATTGTATCCTCACATGATTTGTCAATTACAGTTTTGCTTGTTAGTGTTCTGTTATATTGGTACAATATACAGATAATTTATCTTTTGTATAGAAATCTTACAGCATCTGTAGATTCAACTCTAGCATATGCAGAAAATGTATGGTTAAAAAACCCAGACACCCATTTCATACATTCCCCCTCACAAACTCTTGCTGTATGTTAGCTCCCTCTGGATAAACGGTCAATGAACTGTGTGTGGTCTGGGTGGATGTTTTTGTGTAGCTGGACTTTCGATAACATGCAATCAGATATTGTAGTTATTGCTAAGTTCTCAATATAGTACAACGTCTCATTGCTGGACTCTTGATATATTCTGCACTTTACAATTGCTCATTGTTGTGCCTTGACTTTGAATTTAGTGCTTGATATATGTTTGTATATGTTTGCATGCTATTTTTCTATAATATATGATACTAAACCAAAGGCAAACTTACACCAGCCTATTATTCCTCTCTTAGTTATATTTGGGTCAAGAATAGAATTGTTGATGTTTCAGGGAAGTAGAAAAACAACAGACATCAGAGACAAGTTCACAACAGTTTGTCGTGCGCATTTGGTAGGGTACGTTGAAATGGGACAGCCCTTGTCGCGCCAGAAATTACGTAACTGCCCTTCGATGCACACTTCGAATGGTGATCCTAAGGCCAGTTTGGCGAATTGGGACACGGCCTCTGTGTCACTTTTCTAAATAAAAGCACGCAGCACCTCGCGGCGCGTTGTGGGTGTCGTAGGTTGGTTGTAGTTTGAGCGAGTCAGTGACAGATAATAATAAAGTGTTAGGAATAAAGCGTTCCTTCACTCATAATTTGTTAATTCAGTATAGTTTGAGAGTCGTGTTGGGAATGGCAATGAAACATAAACTACAATTTAACAAGTGAAGACGTTCAGCAATTGAGAAAATGTTACAAATCTATCACAAAATTGCCATGAAATAGATGGCACGATGTTGATATTAATGTGTCTAACCTGGCAAACATGGAGCGTATAGGTCTGGAAAGTGAAAGGTTGGGGGATCGAAATTCGCTGCTCTATTACTGAAAAATTGTATCATCAATGTCAATACAGAATTGTCTTACAGACAGACAAAATAACTTTTTCTTTAATAAAATACGTTTTTATTTAGTGTAAGACACTACCACTTTACCTGCTTCACTTGTTTATGACCACAACATGTTGCACACTTGCATATGCTTCAGATTCCCAAAACGCACGTGATCTGGGAATGCGAGGGTTCGTTTTTGTGAACATGATGTCATCGCCTCATTTACGGTGTCGCTTTACCTACGCGCTCCCATATAAACCACTTTCTTTCACTTTTCATTCACATTCACTTTATTAAAACTTCGATTTTGAAGCTTATATTTTTAGGACTGGTAGACGTTCAAATGAGTCAAGTTTAGTTTACCGTTCGAGGTTTGTAAAAACTGCTAAAGTAGTTTAGTTTAGTAATTTTATAAAGTGGTTCAGTTCTGATGAGTTGTACAAAAGCAACACAGGCACATACAGTCTTTAGAAACGTGTTGGATTGTGTTTGCGCTTGTTTTACATTGAAAACCTCGCAATGAAAATTACAATTTAACTTTAAAAACGGTTCATCGCTCTCACTAAACACATGTATTCAAAAGATGAGCTACTCATTCTTTTGCATGTGCTCAGTGTGGCAAATACATTGACTGTTTGCCTGCCACGCAGAAGGTTGAGAGGTTGAGACTTGGGTCACTCAAATCATACTTTGAAATATAAATTATTCCTACTGTAATAGGATGATTGCATGCAAAAAAGTTAGTGCACTAGTTAGTGTGCGATTTTCTCAATAAAAAGGTTTTTATTTGCTTTATGACAGTGCATCACTTGACATGCGTACACTTTTTATGGCCACAAGATGGCAGAGTCGAGCAATTACACTCTGGGCGAGGCATCGACTCTTGTACCGGTACAATTGGCTGAAAGCCTCAGGTGGTTCATGAGGCTTCAGTTGAAGGAGCTGGAGTGGATGAGCTCGGTGGAGTGTCGCAGCGAGGAAGCGGGAAATTTGAATTTGTTTGGGTAGTTGGTTAATCGCGTCGGCTTTAATAGTTTCTTGAGCTTGGATAAACTCAAATACCAGTAGGTGCTGGGTGGAGGAAGGTTGGATGGCCACTCTTTCTTGGGAAAGGGGAGGCAGAATGGCTGGAAAAAGGGAAAGAGCAGATACCTCACTTGAAAAAGACTCTGATCGATCAATGAAAATTGTAAAAGCTACAGAGGATTTTAAAGTTATTTTCAAGCTAAAGGATCAAATTGGGGGAGGCTTTAGTCTTATCAAGTGGGGCACTGCTGGTTACCTGGAAAGATAAGGATCAAAGTGGGAAAGTGAGGAAAATAACAAAGATTGCAGGACACAAAGTTGATGCTACAGTATTTGAAAGTAAGGAGGTTATCAAAGGAGTAATCTATGGAGTGTGCGCAGAAGTGACTGAGAAGGAAATACAGAATAATGTAAAGGGTGGAAGTGTGGACAGTGTTAAAAGGTTTAACGTTCGTGAGGGTGGGAACCCCAATGCCCCAGTTTTGATATCTTTCCTAGGCAAAGTGTTGCCTGATAGAGTTTTTATAGGATGCCTGTCATTTCAGGTAAAAGCGTACCAGAGACCACCCTTGCGATGCTTCAAATGTCAACGTTTTGGGCACATGGCAGCTTCTTGTAATGGAGGGAGGCGATGCGCTAAATGTGGAGGGGATCATGATCTAGTGGCATGCGAAGTTGAAAGGCCTATGTGTTGTAATTGTGGGGAAAACCACATGGCTTCTTCTAGAGAGTGTCGCCAATATGTGAAAGCTAAACAAGTGCAGGAGGTCAGAAATCAGCAGAGAATTTCATATGCTGAAGCTTTAAAAAGAGTTGAGGGAAAATCTGGCATCCAAGGCGCAGCAAGTGCATCTCGAGTGGAGCCAGCAGGGGGCAGCAGTGTTAATCCTAACAGCCAAGATATTCTTGTAAATAAAGAGGCACTATTAGCGTTTATTGTTGATGTAATGTATGGCGCCCGAGACAAAAAATCAAGGTCTGATATCATTAAATCGGTGTGTGAAGCGGCTGCCAGATTCTTGGGGCTAAAAAATTACTCTCCCCAGACGCTGTATGACTCAATGAGAGCTATCCAGGTGGGAGCGAACCAGCATGTGAACCAGCATGTGAGCCAGCTCGAGAGCGAGCCAGGGAGTGAGGTATGGAGCCAGGCGACAAGCAAAGAAAACTCAGGTGAGAGAGGGCAGGAGTCAAGGGAAGAGGAGGAAGAAGGGTGTGACATAGAAGATTGGGATGATGAGGACAATATTCATGATGTTTAGTCTCCTTCTTATTTGTCTGTATTCTGCAGTGGAATGCAAGAAGTTTAATTGCTAATGGGCAAGAGTTTAAGAAAGTTGTTAGAGATTTTGACGTCAAGCCAGACATATTATGTGTTCAGGAGACGTGGTTGAAACCATGTCTTGATTTCTCCATTCCAAGATATAAGTGCCTTCGTAAGGACCGAGTAGATAGAGCTGGGGGTGGGTGTGCAATTTTTTATAAAAACAGGGATTCAGTATAAACAATGTGAGTGTGAAGTAACTTTTGAATGTTTGATGATAGAGGTATGGACAACCGAGGGGAAAATACATATTATTAATGGGTATAACCCGTGTGAAACATTAGTACTAGAGGAACTTGAGGAGGTTTCCAGTAAAACAGGGACTTTAACAGTGTGGGTGGGTGATTTTAATGCCCATAATCCTCTCTGGGGGAGTCAAGATAGGGACTCAAATGGGATAGTTTTGGAGGAATTTTTAGATAGAGAAAATCTTGTTATTTTAAATGATGGTAGTCCTACACGTATTGATTGTAACGTGAATAAAACGTCTTATCTTGATCTGACCTTTGCTTTCCCGGCATTGGCTAGAGTAGGAGAATGGAAAGTGTGGAAAGATACAATTGGTAGTGACCATTATCCAGTGGTCACCAGGTTGCAAAAAGCTCTAGTAATAGATAATGGAGAAAGAGTGGCACGCTTTGATTTTTCCCGGGCTGATTGGGATAAGTTTAGGGAGGGCACATTAAAGAGATTGGATGAAGTGAACAGTGAAGGGTCCATTGATCAAATGAGTGAGTCCTTAATAGCAATGATCATTAATGTAGCTCTGGAGTCAATCCCATGCAGGAAAAGCCCTAAAAATCAAGTTATTGTCCCCTGGTGGAACAGAGAGTGCAGTGAGGCAGTTAAAAAGAGAAAAGAAGCTTTTAAAAAACTAAGAAAATATCCTACTCAGGAAAATGTAATTGAATACAAAAAGTGCCGTGCAGTGGCAAGAAAAGTAATTAAGGCAGAAAAAAAGAAGAGTTGGAGGGGTTTTTGTGGTACGCTTAGGCCCAAAATGCCAGTTAAACAGATTTGGTGAAGGATCCATAAAATGTCAGGTAAGGTTGTTAACTCAGAAATCCCAGTGTTAAAGGAGAGGCTGTGTCTAACAAAGAAAAAGCAGATATGTGCATGAAAGCGTTCCAGAGTGTGCATAATTCGCATTCTTTAAGCTTAGAAAGTCTCAAATTGAAAGAGGAAGTCTTGCAGGAAGAAGAATGGAAATTAACAGGTAGGCCAGACCCGGAGAGTTCTATAAACAAGTTCTTCTCGTTTAAGGAGCTGCAAGAGGCCATTCAAGCTGGAGCCAACACCTCACTGGGCCAAGATAGAATGTCCTATACACTTTTACAGCATTTGGATGAGGAGGTACTGGAGGAGGTCTTGGTACTTTTTAATTGCATCTGGGAGACGTGGACATTACCAAAGAGCTGGAAGCATGCCATTGTAATACCAATAGTTTAGCCCGGTAAGGATCCCTCCTCTCCTTCATCTTATAGACCCATAGCTTTAACGTCGGTGATGTGTAAGGTGATTGAGAGAATGGTAACAAATACACTTGTCTATACTTTAGAAGTTGGCAGGTTTTTTTTGCAAATTATCAAAATGGTTTTAGAGTAGGTAGAAACACAATAAATTCCATAGGAGTGCTTGATCAGGACATAAGGCACGCTATAATAAATAAGGAGGCAGTAGTAGCAGTGTTTCTGGATATAGAAAAGGCCTACGATAGTATATGGAGAGAGGGTTTACTGATAAAGCTGTATAATGCGGGTATTTGGGGCAGGATGTTTCTGTGGATTAAAGACTTTTTAAGCAATAGGTCAATTGAAGTTAGAATAAAAGGGGATCTTTCTGAAGTTGCCAACATAATAAATGGTACTCCTCAGGGTTCTGTAATCAGTCCAGTTCTATTTAATGTTATGGTAAATGATATTTTTCAGAAAGTTGACCCTAGATTTGGCAGGTCCTTGTTTGCGGACGATGGTGCCATCTGGAGGCGGGGAAAGAATATAGAATATTTAATGAATTGTACCCAGGAGGCTTTAGATCATATAGTGCAATGGGCCAACAAGTGGGGGTTTAAAATATCAGTGGCAAAGAGCAATTTCATGATCTTTGGGTTGAAGAAGGCAAAAGTGGTGCGGTCTGTGAGTATGTATGGTAGTCTGTTAGAAAGAGTGAAAGTGTTTAAATTTTTAGGGATGTGAATGGATGAAAAATTTACATGGAATAAGCATATTGAAAAAAAGTGCGTAAGTGTGAAAAGATAAATAATTCACTCCGGAGTCTAACAGGTAGCGACTGGGGAGCAGACAGATCCACAATGCTCATGATATATAGAGCAATGATTAGATCCACTTTAGATTATGGCTGTTTTGTTTATGGGGTGGCAGCCAAAACAAATCTCCAAAAACTTGATAAAGCCCAGACTAGAGCCCTGAGAATCTGTAGCGGAGCTTTTAGGACTACTCCTATTCTGGCAATTTTGGTTGAGACTGGGGAGTCTCCATTGTATATTAGAAGACAAAAACTGGGTTTTCAGTATTGGGCTAGATTGGCAGGGCTTAAGCATGAAAGCTGCAAAATGTCTGTTAAATGACTATTGGGAGTTTGAAAAGAGAGAGGATAAGTGCAATTTTCTGTATCTTATCAAAGGAATTGCTAAAAAGGAAGCTCTGGTAAACAATGTTATAGGTGTAGTCTGGCCATCTCTTCCTTTTTGGAGGATGCCTGAACCTGAAGTCCAATTGGATTTCTTAGGAATGGATAAGTGTATAACAAGCAGACAAGTAAGTGAGTTTATTGCTGAAAACAAAGAGAATATAGTTCATGTCTTCACAGATGGGTCAAAAGACCCAGGCTCTAAGCAGGCAGGATTTGGAGTATATGTCATGAATACTGAGTACAGGTATAGTTGTCGAGTGAGTGATTATCTTTCTATTTTTTCTAATGAGCTTCTCGCCATTTGGTGGGCTCTGATATGGATTGAGGAGAACAAACATAGGGCTGTTCATATATATTCAGATTCAGCAGCAGCACTTCAAGCCATAACGAAAGAACTCATGAAAGGAGCCCATCCAGACCTGGTGTTAGAGGTACTGTCCTCTCTACAACAGATACAGTCAGAAGGGATGGATGTAAGCTTTATATGGGTACCTGGGCACTGTGGTATTCTTGGCAATGAGATGGCAGATAAGTTAGCCAAAGAAGCTCTTAGTAGGGAAGCAATAGATGTTAATGTTCCTTTGGGTAAGCAAGAGTGCATTAGCATATTCAAAAGCATTGGGGATCATATGTGGCAGCGTGAGTGGGAAAGTGACCCAAGGGGTAGGCACTATTTTAGCTGTCAACCCTCCATAAGGAACAAAAGGCTCTCACTAATGGGTAACCGCAAAGACCAAGTAATTATAATAAGACTCAGGCTGGGGCATTGTGGGCTGGCAGAGTGCCTTAAAGTTATTAAGAAACATCCTTGTGGAATGTGCAGTTGTGGGCAGCCAGAGACGGTTAAACATGTGCTTTTATTTTGCCAGGTTCATGCAAGAGAAAGAAGAAGCCTGTTCATTAAATTGACAGAGTTAGGACTAAAAACATTTTCAATAGCTACTATTTTTTCTGAATCGAAAATTTCGTACTTAATCGATAAGGCAATAATAAGTTTCCTGCTCTCCACCGGGCTCTACCATAAAATTTAATTACAACTAGTGTGAACTGATCCAACCTGGAGGTGGCAGCATTACGCTCTGGTTGCGTACAGCCTGCCGGAAATAATTAGAAGAAGAAGAAGAAGAGGCTTCAGTTGGCCATCACTAACAATAGTCCCAAAGGGTTCAAAGCCCCATGAAGCCTCATTTGGACATCACTACCTGAAACAACTCTTTCCTTTGCTTCCTCTGGTCCATGTTGAGGTACACACCATGTCCCCAAACAGCACAGTGACTACCTGTAGCCCACTGACTGATTACAAGATTGTAGACACCTGTAATGCTAATTAGTGGACACAGCTTGGATTAACATGTCCCTTTGGTCACATTATTTTCAGTCTTTTCTAGGGGTACCATCATTTTTATCCAGGATTGTTTCTTTTTTTTTTTTTTTTTTTTTTTTAAGTAATTCTGTTGAAGCATGGTTGAAAAGCAATGTCATAGAATTTTTATTTATTATTACTTTTGTCAGATTCAAGTTATTTCTGTGGCTATTGTGAGTTTTTCTTTCATTAACCGAAGGGAACCAACAATTTTATTCACGTGTGTAGTTTATTCATATTTGTATGTATTGGACACTATTTGACACCCTGTTCCATTCCCATGGATACAGATGAAATCCACACATAATCTAAGAACATAAACAATAATAATTTTTTTAATGAACCAGTGGATTCACTCTGCAACGGCATCCAACAGATCAGTGAGTGGATGCAAAACAACTTTCTCCAGCTAAACTCAGACAAGACTGAAGTCACACTTTTTGGCCCACAGAAACAAAGAGAAAGTGTTAGGACTCAGTCTCTCTCTCTTTAAAACCTTCAAATCAGGCTAGAAATCTAGGGGTAATAATGGATTCAGACTTGAACTTTAACAGCCACATCAAATCAATAACATCTGCAGCTTTTTACCATCTAAAAAACATTGCAGAAATCAAAGGTATACTGTCAAAACTAGACTTGGAGAGACTTATCCATGCATTTGTCTCCAGTAAGTTAGACTACTGTAACGACCTGCTCACTGGCTTCTCCAAACAAGAGTTAAGGGAGCTACAGTACATTCAGAACACTGCTGCTCGGGTCCTGACTAGAACCAGGGAGTACTTCACACATGTGTCCTGTGCTAAGGTCTCTGCACTGGCTCCTGTGGCTCAGAAAATAGACTTTAAAGCAGCTCTGCTTGTGAACAAGACTCTCCATGGACCAGCACCAATGTACATCTCCCATATCTTAGTGCCATTTGAACCATCTCACACTCAGGACTTCAGGGACTGGTCTCCTGCTGGTGCCCAGAGCCAGGACTAAACATGAGGAATCACTGTTTACGCTTTATGCAGCTAAAACCTGGAACACTCTTCCTGAAGATGTGAGACAGGCCTCTACTTTGACAATGTTTAAACACAGGCTCCAAATGGTTCTGTTTAGCCGTGCTTATGACTGAAAGGGTTTTATTGTGCACTCTTCTCCGTTAATGTTCATTTTGTGATGGTTATTTATAATTATTTATGTTTTGATTTGTTGTATTGCGATTTTCATGTCTTTCTTATTCTGTAAAGCACTTTGAATTATTTTGTGTATGAATTGTGCTATACAAATAAACTTGCCTTGCCTAATATATAAAATCACTCACAATTAAGATATGTACTTCTTCATTATCATCTTTCTCTACTGTACGCACAGATGTCCCTGTGTGGCTTTAGCTTAGCCCCATGACCCATTACATCACAGTTTATATTTGAAATCAAATTAAATAAATTATAAGCATGATCAAACTAATTATTAATTATTACACACTTGAACTTGGTTTTGAAATAGCATCATGCATGTGAGTTAGCTTAGTCTAAATTTGTAGTAACATATTTTAAAAAGATTTGCACATAGAAATGCAAATTCTGGGTTAATGTTGCCTCTTAACCAAGTTAAATAAATCTACAATACCTCATAGATTTAAGCTTCTACTTCCATTTTTAATTACATATTTAATTGTGTCATTATTTACTTACTGATAGCATTAAAAACAGCAGAGTGAACAGAGACAAGACATTAGCTATGGGAAATGGAAACTGAATTGAAACGGTTTGGGACAGACAGAGCTGCAGAGTTCAGAGGGATTTTAACACTGAACTAATGTCATGGCTGAAGTTGTGGGGGGCCATGCCCTTTATGGCTTTATACGTCAGGCGGAGAAATTTGAATTTAATTCTAAACTCGACAGGAAGCCAGTAAAAGGACTCCAGCACTGGGATGATGTGCTTTCTTCTCTTAGTTCCTGTTAAGAGCCTGGCTGCTGCATTTTAAACTAGATGAAAGCTTTTTATAGAGTTTTTAGGGCACACAGCTAATAGAGAATTACAGTAACCTAGTCTTGATGTATGTGACATGCTGTGTTTCAGCTTCACTTTTAAACAGGATTTTTCTAATTTTGGCAATATTACGCAAGTGGAAAAAAGGCTGCTTTACAAATTTGGTTTATATGTGCTGTGAATGGGAGCTCTTGGTCAAATAAGACTACAAGGTTCCTTATACCTCTCCGGGTGGGTGGTGAGTCCTTACCTCTAATGGAGGTACAAGTACAAGTGGCCAAAACTGGTTTCTTCTGCAGGGTCAGCTGAGGTGGCTCAGGCATCTGTTCAGGATGCTTCCCAAGGGAGGTGTTCCCGGCATGGCCCACTGGGAGGAGGCTCCAGGGAAGACCCAGGACACGCTAGAGGGACTATGTCTCTCGGCTGGCCTGAGACCACCTTGGGGTCCCACTGAAGGAGCTGGTGGACATGTCTGGGGTTAGGGAAGCCTGGGAGTCCCGGCTTAGACTGCTGCCCCTGCGACTCGGCCCCAGATATGCGGAAGAAAAATGAATGGATAGATGGTTCCTTACAGAAAAGCCGGGGGCTACACTGACACTGTCCAGTGTGACTACCTGATCAGATAGAGTCTCGTAGGCCTTTGGGGACTAGAACAATGACCTTTGTTTTTTGGGGGGTTAAGAAGCAGATAGTTACTTGTCATCCAGGTTTTATGTCATTCACACAGGCAGGTTTGTCTACTCAATCACTTTGATCTGGTTTCAGTGAAAAGTGTCAACAGCAAAGCAGGAAGTTAATGCCATGTTTTCTGACGGCACCATATAAAGTGTGGACAGGATTGGACCAAGTACAGGACCCTCTGGTACACCACAGGCTACCTTGGAACATGGCAAGAAGCTCTGATTTACATTAACTGATATCTATCAGATAAGTAGAATTTAAACCAGCTGAAGGCTGCAACTCTGACACCTATGTCACATTCTAGCCTCTGTAGTAGAATACTGTGGTCAATAGTGTCAATGGAAGATGAGTATATAGTTGGCTAAAATATTAGGTTCAAGATAAGTTTTTTTCAGAAGCAGTGGGGGACTGCGGGACATAGCCATTTTCTAATGATGTATTTATTATATTATATTAAGAATAGGAAAAATAAAATATAAAAAATAAAAATGTATAGTTGTACTTAAATTTTCCAATCCAGCAGGTGGCAGCACGCTCCTTTCTCACTGAGGGAAACTGCGCATGCGTGCACCGTGCTCTCTGACCACAGCGGAAGAACTGATATAACTTCAGTGATGTACGTTTTACCGGTGTTTGTCTGTGCTGCACGCTAAAAGACGGCTGTTTGCACGGCTTCAGACCCGATAACCGTTCCCATCTTCGCTTTGGTTCTGGTCCGTCCACATAAGCAGAGCGGAGGGTTCTCTCTGTGTCTGTGCTGATGCCCCGGGGAGCAGAGGTTAAACCCGGCGTACCTCACTTGGATTTCTCCTAAGGTAACGCATTATTTTCCCACGCCAATCTTCCGAGTTCTGAGGTGAGGATGACAGATGTGGATTATACTAGTACGCGCTATGCTTGTGCTGTTCTGGCTTCCGTCTGCCTGGGCTTGCCTTGTCCTAGTTCTGACCTACTTTCTAAACACAGACATACGCCCTGTAACAACATCTCAAGGATTTCATTAGGCCCATTGTGAGGGACTGTGGCGTGTACGTATACTTGTAGCAGAAGACGAGCCTACTGTGCAGCTCTTGGTGTAGGGCACATGTGTCAAAGTCAAGGCCCGTGGGCCAAATGCGGCTCTGCACATCATTTTATGTGGCCCTCAACAGAATAAATTAAAAGGTATGACGGTCATAACATGTTATTTTATCAAGCAATACACCTTTAAACAGCTATATTTCTACATCTATGCAAATGAATATGCAACATTTGTAAGCTGAATAAGTAATAAATGCCGAAACAGTTAATTAAAAAGTAAAAAAAAAAGTTATGTTTATTTTACATCTGGCCCTTTGAGAGCAGATGTCATTGCTGATGTGTTTGACACCGCTGATGTAGGGTGACAAATGTATTAGCTGTTCGGTTACGTGGCCGCAGATCCACGTATCCCTCCCTCACTCCTTTTGCTCTCAGGGAGGGCATCTCAATCTCTCTTCCGCGCTCACAGGCTCTCCCCTTTAACCATGCATACCTCCGCATGCACGTATCTATGTGCGTGAACAGGGCATAGACTGTATAAACAATTAGACTACGTGAATGTGACGTCACCCATAGCATTCGGCTTCAGTCATAGAGCCTTTTTGTGGCAAATTTGGAGGCTCCGTATTTGGAATTCCAACAGCGAGTATCATGGCAACCAAAGAGCCAATCTGGAGCGCAGCTGTAGATGGTAACACCCCTTCCCACTCGCACTGCTGGTTTAGCAGGTGGCTGGTGCAACGCTGCCAGTCAAACCTGTTGCTAACACTAGTGGGAGTGACCGAAATAAAAATACCAGGAGCACGCAGAATGGGATAATACAAACATTTTAAGAGCAAATATTATTAACGTAACTGTAGCATTTACAGAGAGAGCAGCTGGTTTTTAAAGTGAATTGGAGCCGGGGTCAATGGACCTGGAAGCACAGGCTATGATCACTTCCTATTTGGAACGTGGCAGCTAGCAGGTTAAGTGTGTCAATTTTTATATACAGTCTATGGTACCGGGACAATCCTCACGCAGGGTTTTCTATATCAGGAGTTTGTGTGGTGCACACCTCTATTGACCACTAGGAGTACGCACATTTATAAATGATGCCCCCGATCTGTGGAGAGGCAAGTCAGCTCACAGTAAGAATCCATCCATTTTCTTTCGCTTATCCGGGGCCAAGTCATGGGGGGCAGCAGTCTAAGCAGGGACTCCCAGACTTCCCTCACTCCGGACACGTCCTCCAGCCCCTCCGGTGGGACCCCTAGGCGTTCCCAGGCCAGCCGAGAGACATAGTCCTTCCAGCGTGTCCTGGGTCTTCCCTGGAGCCTGCTCCCGGTGGGACATGCCCGTAACACCACCCTAGGGAGGCGTCCAGGAGGCATCGTGAACAGATGCCCGAGCCACCTCAGCTGGTTCCTCTTGACATGTAGGAGCAGTGGCTCTACTCCGAGCCCCTCCTGTGTGACCGAGCCTATCCCTATCCCTAAGGGTATACCCGCCCACCCTACGGAGGAAACCCATTTTCGGTGTCTGCGATCTTATCCTTTCAGTCATTGCCCAGAGCTCATGACCATAGGTGAGGCTCAGCTCCTTCTTAACCACAACGGACCGATACAGCAACCGCATCACAGCAGACGCTACACCGATCCGCCTGTCAATCTCACGCTTCATCCTCCCCTCACATGTGAACAAGACCCCGAGATACTTGAACTCCTCCACTTGAGGCAGAGACTCACCACCCACTCCAGAGAGGAGCTGATTCTCATCCCAGCCGCTTCACACTCGGCTGCAAACCGCCCCAGTGCCTGCTGCAGATCCCGGCTCGATGAAGCCATCAGGACAACATCATCTGCAAACAGCAGAGATGAGATCCTATAGTTCCCAAACCAGACCCCCTCTGGCCCCTGGCTGTGCTTAGAAATTCTGTTCATAAATATAATGAACAGACCCGATGACAAAGGGCAGCCCTGGTCGAGGCCAACATGCACCTGGCACAGGTCTGACTTACTGCCGCCAATGCGAACACAGCCCCTGCACTGGTCATATAGGGACCGGAAAGCCCTTAGCAAAGGGTCCCGGACCCCATACTCCCCGAGCACCCCCCAAAGGACACCACGAGGGTTACAGTAGAATGCCGTCTCCAGATCCACAAAACACATGTGGACTGGTTGGGCAAACTCCCATGAGCCCTCGAGGACCCGTAAACGGTACGGAAGAATGCATCGCTAAATAAAAATAAGTAAATACATATTTTGAAATATTCCTGGCAAAATAAAATTGTAGCTTACTGCTTGTTAAAACTCTCCCAAATCATTTGCAGTTTGGATTTAATGACAGATAATGGCTAATAAATGAAAATGTATAAATGGCATGTCACCTTTGGCTCCAGTCGCCAGTCAAATTTTGAACAATCTGATAGCATATTGCAATTTTATATATTTATACATTGGTACTTTATGTTAGGGTGCACTTCCAACTGAATGTGTTATTTTGAATAAACTTATTCTGCAGTTAATTAGGCTAACACTTTCCTAATAAAGGCCCTATAATATGGAAAATTTAGTTTCATTCACATATTTGAGTAACCCTTTATTACTGGTCTGTCTGCATCTCCAAAGCTCAAAATGCTCTGGTCCACCTTGTGATGTCATGAAATAGTATACCTTTTTCATTTAATTCTGTAGAGATAGGCAATTCCAGGACTGAACTCAACCAAATGATTCTAGTGAACTATCATGTTCTGTTTGAAACGGTAAACAGATTAACAAACCCTCCAGCTCCGCTGCCATTAGAACATATTTCCACATCTAAGTGCATCAAGTTTGCAGTGCAGTGTTCTTTAATGACAAGGTTCAAGGCATTAAAAATGCCATCAATTTCACAATGCAAATAACAAGCCTGCAGCCACCTAGACATTTAGAACTGAGTCACTTTGCACCTGTCTTTGACAAAACTGTCCAAGAGATCGTCACCAGCTGGAGTTCTGTCATCTGCATGCTGCCTCGACATTTTACCCTCTAGATTTCAAAAGTCTGTGCTCAACAATTTGCTATAATCACTCGCTTGCATAGTTAACATGTCACTTCAATCTGGAACATTTCCGAGAGCTCTGAAAACTGCGGTTATGAAGGCTCTCCTAAAGAAGAGCAGTCTTGGTGCCATAATACTGTACAATTACCAACCCATCTCAAATCTGCCATCGTTAGGCAAAGTCCTTAAAAAACTTGTTTACCAACAGTTTATTAAATTTCTTCAAATCAACAACTCCTTTGAGGTCTTCAGGTCAGGTTTTTGACCCCACCACAGCACTGAGACTGGCCTTATCATGGTGAGAAACGACATCCGCCTGAACTCTGATGCAGGAAAATTCTCAGTCTTGATCCTGTTAGATCTGAGTGCTGCCTTTGACACTGTCGATCATGGGATCCTCTTACAGAGACTAGAGGACTGGGTGAACATTAAATTAATAATTTATTTATTAAATTTCAGTTAAGTAAACACAGCAGAAAAACTTTGAACAAGGTTTACCCTTACCTATTTTAACATAATTTGGTCACATTCGGTGGGCCGGATAAGTCCAAAGGGCCGTGTGTCGGCCCCGGGCCGTTGTTTGTCCATCTAACCAATAGGACAGACCACTTAATACAAAGGCCCAATGATAGTTTAAAATTTGGTAAAGCACCTCCTCATCAGACCTCTTCATCTGTAACACTGACCATTTAACAGCTGAACGCCTGCCATTCCAAATATATTTCCAAAATAGATAATATGAACCAAATTCTGCCAATATCACTGAGTAATTCCCAAGTAAATGTGGTATAGTAAATATATCCAGA
Source organism: Periophthalmus magnuspinnatus (assembly GCF_009829125.3). Taxonomy (NCBI): domain Eukaryota; kingdom Metazoa; phylum Chordata; class Actinopteri; order Gobiiformes; family Gobiidae; genus Periophthalmus; species Periophthalmus magnuspinnatus. The sequence goes on along the minus strand of NC_047146.1, from coordinate 29,610,980 downwards.
TTTATTCAAGTGAGTCCACATAAAGTTCTCCATAATCATCATCCTCTGTTCAGGTAACTGCATAGTAAAGTGCTGTATGTGAAGAAAACAAAAGTGAAATTTAAGTGCTTGCAAGTCCATTTGAGAATCAGTTGTGTGTTCTAGTTCATTTGCATGCCGAGTACTATGTGTAATAACGTAAATCAAGGATTAAAAAAAAAAAATGTCATAATAATATTGGGCATAAATGTACACTTACAAAAAATACAAGCACTGAAAAACAAACCATTCAGGAACTAACATCAGAGCGTTAATAACTGTACCACAAAATAAAGTGTTTCCAATACAGTTTTTTAAAAATAATTTCGTCATGTGTGTTTTAAGGTGTTCCAGTGGATAGCTCAGATGGGCATGCGCTCAGACCGCCCTTGTGCCCTCCTCCGGCCCTCCACTTTGGGGCTGATGGTGCTCCTGGGGCTGCTAGTGCTGTCCGTCTGGGCTGAGGGCAGGGACTTCTACGCTTTGCTAGGAGTGAGCCGAGGAGCCAGCACCCTAGAGATCCGCCGCGCCTTTAAAAAGCTGGCCCTGACCATGCACCCGGACAAGAACCCGGTCAGTATCATGCACAACTCTCAATGCTCAAGTAGGCCTGTCACAATAATTCAGGGGTGCAAACTTGTCACCTTTTGGCGAAATTTGCCATTTTGATCTTGGAATAGGTCATTCATGTGAATAGTGCAGATCTGCAATAAAAATAGGGTAGTGTAGTGGGGCTGTGGTGAGAGTGATGCATACTGTCCCTCGCTCTCACTACAGTGAGGGACAGTGTGTGCCTCGGTTACAGGCTGAGCTCCCCCCGACCGTGAACCAGCTGATGCATGGACCACTGTGTGTGCATAACTAATGAGTTGACCATGTACTTTCAATAGCTTAGCTCACAAAAACATGAGTTCAAATCTCCATAAGCTTTGGACTTTGCGTTTTTCCAGAGCCACTGTCTACACTGCAGTGTGATAAAACTTGTAAGCAGTGTATACTCAAGTAAAAAGTAGAGATTCAAATATTGACCAAACAGTAAAAGCTTTGTTCAAAGTTTTATTACACGTAAGCAGACTAATAATACTAGTAGAAGAGTTCAAACAGTATAGTAGACTAGTAGTAAATGGCTACTGTATTCTCTTTATTTAAAGGCCTGCTATGATAAAACAAGGCTATATAGGAAATTCTTTAATCCCCAAACAGTGTGGTTATCCCAGTCTTGTGTGATTTTTCGAGTGAAGAGTCCATTTACTGTTATGACAGTTTTATTTTTATTTACTGGGAAGTGAAAACATACCGTATTTTTACTAGAGTGTATTAGTTGATTTGCTCTAAAATGTTCTTGAATGCAGGGAATTTCATAGTTTGCTCGATCATGTACTGCACATTAGTGGAGAAAAATATAGACCTGTGTATTGAATGGATTTAGAAATGTCATCTATCTTACTGTTATATTTAAATTCCCATGTACCGTAAATTTCGGACTATAAGCAAAACTTTTTTTTCCCCATGCTTTGGACCCTGCGTCTTATACAAGGGCGCGGCTAATTTAAAGATTTTTACTGGCTAACGGTCACCAGGGTGGACTCTCTAGCAGTAAATGCAAAAGTGAGACAGATGTGGGGAAAGATTATGTGCTGAAAAATACACTAGTTTTGATTTTTAACTGTCATTTTGCACAATATGCCCACACCCTCATTATGGAAAACACACAAAGAAATGCATATGATGCAGCTTAAAGTTAAAGGCAATGTTATCTGGCATCAAAGAAGGAAATGGAGCCAATGCACGTCAGCTTGGCATTAATGAATCGATGGTGCGACGTTGGAGGCAGCAGCAGAAAGATCTTAGTCAATGTAAAATGACGACAAAAGCTTTCGGAGGAAATAAATGCAGATGCTATGTTGATGCCATGTTAGTGCAGTTTTATTTTCTAAACATGCAGGTATGTTCATCCCATGTTGATGGCGTGTTGATGCCATACTGCCGATTTTCAGGCACAATTAAAATAAAGCCTGTCTTAAATTAAAAAAACAAAACAACATATATTCTGTGTAAATATCTTATGTTACAACATCAAAAACCTGCAGCTTATATTCAGGTGTGGCTTATATATGCACAAAATGGATTTACTTTTAAAATTTAGCTGGTGCGGCTTATATTCAGGTGCGCTCTATAGTCCGAAATTTATGGTATTTAATATTGTTTAAAACAATGAAATATCTTTAAAACCTTTATAAACGTATTTTCAGAAGTTTGGGCATATAGATTAAGGTTATAGTTTTCATATATAATTTCATATTAAGGCCTTAGTCATTTGCAGTATCAATTCTGAAGTTATGACTTCATGCACTTTATGGTGTGCTTCTGGATAAAAACGGTAGCACTGCCACACAAGCCTCACTTTCATCCCCTCACTGCTTTATAACCCATGCACAGTGCACCCCTCTATTTAGGCCTATCTGTCATACAAATTATGCTAAGAGACTTATTTAAACTAGGTTTGCCTTGCATTTTGATTACTTAAAAATTGCCACTGAGCATTTGTATACATTTTATTATCATCTACAAACTGTAGTCTAATCTAACTTACTCCTGAGCTGGGACGGTTTCTGTATCTGTCTCTGTGGAGTTTGCAGGGGAAAAGTGTTACTGCAACCTGTGAGCGGAGCCAACTATGACAGTGCAAACCTCAAACTGGATTACTGTGAATAACAGACTGAATCAGACAGTAAATCTGTAGTAAATACAGACTTACAGACTGTATTTCTATGAATACAGGAGTTTCTTATGGAGCAGCAGAACATTTTGATGACACGTGATTGGTGGCACATAATTTGATTGACAAAGTAGGGGGGCTGATGCCCTGCCAATATAATTGTAGGCGAAACACTGGCATTGCTAAGTGCCGGCCCCCCTGCTCAACCAGCAGAGGGGTGTTACCTTCAACTTGCTCCAGATTGGCTCTTTGGTTGCTATGATACTTACAGTTGGAATTCCAGATATGGAACTTGGCTCCAAATTTGCTCCTATAACAGCTAGCTTTGACAAGGCTTTAAGTGGGCCAGACCTGAACTCTGTGGGTGACGTCACACTCACTTAAATCACTTCTTTAACCAGTCTATGTGTCCACAGTAACGGTGCCCTCTGCTTGTGTCCTAAGGGAGACGCGTCAGCTCATGAGAAGTTCCTCCAGGTGAACCGGGCCTACGAGGTTCTGAAGGACGAGGAGCTGCGCAAGAAGTACGACAAGTATGGAGAGAAGGGCCTGGACGAGCAGCAACAGGGCGGCCGCTACGAGAGCTGGAACTACTACAGATACGACTTTGGTCAGCACTCCACATGTTCAACACACTTCTTGTGCTATACAGTACATTATTCAACTACTTATGCTCACCTTCAATTAGTGTTTTCCCCCAGAACAGGCAGCGTACACTTGGTTTGAACTGCCTTTGAGTTTGTGGACAAGCATTCTGACCACTCAGCCACTTCTGCGAATTTGGAAGTGTGTAGAGCACCATTCTGATCTGTTTTCAGGCTCCTGCATTCTTCCACATAGCAAAGCGCTACTGTATCATTTATGACAATGGAATATAACTAGTAGCAAAACAAGAAAACCAAAGGGTGGTACTGAAAAATTTCTGGCCTTATTCACACAGAAGCCTTCCTTGCAAATTCATGGTTCTTTACCTGGGAAATTGCCCGGTGAAAAATGCTTTGTTCACACATAACCCTGTTCTAGCAAAATGCAGGTAAATTCCTGGGTCCGGCTACTATGTGAATGGGGCTTAGGAGAGGTCTATAGTGCTTGGGATGAAATGCCTAAAAAATGTCTATTACCATGGGAAATACGCCATGTTTGTTACAGTAGTCCAAAATGTCCCATGTTGATCCATTAGCCAAAATAGGGTTCAAAAGTAACCGAAAGTGCAATGGAACAATGTGATAAACTTGCTGGGTCAGAATACTTTAGAATGACTGCTAAACTCAGTATTTAGTATCTTTAAAATCTCCATTGTTTAGCTTTAGACTTACTGAAAATTTTATGAGCTGTGATATGACAATCCCAAGCTCTATATAATACTTCTGCATCGCTATTAATAAATCACTTGGATACATGCTTGAAGGTCCATGCTTTTAACCTTCAGTGTTTGTGCAGGGATCTACGATGATGACCTGGAGATCATCACTTTGGACAGTGGAGACTTTGGTGAGTTGTATTTCATTTTTGATGACCACCAGAGGGCTAGTGCTGAAAGCCCTGAATGATTCCCTGTAGGATGCAGGATTCATAGAATCCGAGTTACATTTCTAACATTTATTTCCTGTCAGTGCCTGACTGATATTTGCGCATTATAGCGCATCGGCTATTGTTATTCAATCTTCAGCATGGGGTCGATATTTTGTTTGGGTCGACCTTCTATCTAAGAGTACACATAAAGCTTTATTTGAAACACTTTTATGTGAAGCGATAACTGCACAAAGTGTCACTACGCAACTCTCTTATAGGGCTTATGGTAAAAAAGGACTGGGGTGAGATTGTAGTAAATTTAAATTACACAATTTAGGTAAAAGAATCAAAATCAGCATGAATAGCCATTGGCAGAGCTTCTGGTTTCTCTGGATTCTAAACAATCTTTATCGATCTCACTCTACATCTGATCAATCATTATAAATATCAATTCAGAACTATACCTAACTATTATTACACTCAAATGATAATTACAGAGAAAAATCTGCTTATCATCTTACTTCTCAGCAGAGACACAGGCTGACACAGCCCTTGTTGTGTGTTTCAGAAGCAGCTTGAACTCTGGAGAGATCTGGTTTTATCAACTTTTACTCTCCACGATGCTCCCACTGTCACCAGCTGGCTCCCACCGGTAATGACTCATGTGTCAGCAAAACCCGTTCTAACAGGAACAAACCTGTTTTGGCTTACCTTTTTTGCAGTAAAACGTACTCAGTCTTAACATATTTTTCTTATATCTTTGGATTCTTTATCTCTATGTAAATCTTGTACTGCAAAGAGGACATACTAATGCAGGGGTAGTGAGGATTCCAACTAGGATTTTAGCACTGAACCACAAATAAGACTCATGTGAGCTCAATTCTGCCTTCTGATTGTGTTATAATTTGGTGTTTTGGTTCTCAAAATGATTACCCAAACAACTTATTTGTAATTAACTAATGCTGATTTATTTTAATAAGTAAAATATATATTTATTTGAACCTGTTTACCTCGTACCTGGGGAACATTCAAGTCAAAACCTGTCAACAATAAGACATTTTGAAGTACGCTATATTGCTGGATAAAATATAGATGATAAATGATAACATTGTCATCTTTATGGAATTGAAAATCAAAATAGGGCATACATGCGATTAATCAAATTTGAATTGTAACTATAATTATTCTTCTCCAATTAATAATACAAAATTTTAAAACTAAATTTCTTTTTTAAATTAAATATTCTGTCTCTGAACAGCTATATGTGCATTGTCTGGTTGGCAGTGGAGAGAGGTGCCAAAGAGATGGATGGTGTGATCCGGATAGGGCGCTGTGGAACTGTGGGGGACAACCACCAGCTGTGCCGGAGGAGAGGCATCCACAGCCTACCCCAGCCTAGACTCTACAGAGTTGACCAGGTAAAACAAAATTGGACACCACCAGTGGACCACCCAGGCTGACGACAACACTAGCAGGACGTATATATAGGGGAGAGTGTGGGGTAAGGATGAGCCACAGGTTTACCATCCAGTAAATCTCCAGAAAAACTATACTATTTTATGATATTATAAATTGGAATCATACATCCTTAAATTATGGCCCCCCAAAATGGGGAATATTGGCTTAAGTCCAGTCTACCCAGTCTCTCCTACATCTTAATTTTGCTATAGAGGTCTATGGACAATGCATATGCACAAGTACCTCCAAATCAAATCGGAACCACAGTCTGAGCTGCCACAGGTTATCAAATTGCAAAGGCTGTATTAATTGTGATAATGGAATGATCTCTGCAAAGAACCAAATATTCTGACTCTTATTGAATTGAATTATGTGGTCTGGAGGAGGGCCTTTTTGTTTCAATGCAAATACTTATAATGTATACTACTACTAATATAATATATACTACTAATGCTATAATATTCTGCACTATGGCATATTCAACAGTATGGCATGAAAAATATTCCGACATAAACAGCAGGATAATGTGACACAGGTCTGAAACCTTGTCCCTGTGTTTTGGCCTTGTTCTGCAGACTCCAGAGAAGTTCAGTGGTGAGCGCTCCAAGGACAACCTGGTGCGCTTCTCCATGCAGTTTATCAGCACTGTGGTCTCTCAGCTGTGGCACGGTAAGGCTCTGACTTTCTTTAATTTGGCGTGAAATAGAAATAAAATGTGGTATAACAATAATAGAGGGATTATTTATTTTATTTAACCAGGTAAAATGCTTTAGAACTAATTCTCATGTACAAGCATGATTGAATGAAAAACGTTCCTTGCACAACTCTGTCAAGGACATCCTGTTGACATTTCTTGGTGGTTATCTCTGTCTATAGGCTTGGGCTATAAAAACAATACATTTGTTGTATAAATAAAAATATTCCTCAACTCACTTCTTTAGATTATTAACCTTTTCTTGCATAAAGGGACATTAGAACAGCTAAATTGAATTTCAAAGCCTTTAGAAAACATGGTAGTATGTAACGCAGTATTTAATGTTAATTTTGGTTGTAACTCTAACCCAGCATGAAGATTGTACATGACCAGGCAATTGAGGATTTTCTTGGAATAGAATGCAGCTTATTGAATTCTATATAGAGATGGAATCATTTCAGTACTTGAGTCTTTTTTACCATGTTTTCTGGACTATACCCCGCTCCAGAGTATAAGCGAAAAAATGCATAATAATGAAGAAAAAAAACATATAAGTTGCACTGGACTGTAAGTCACATTTTTTGGGGAAATTTATTTTACAAAATTCAAGACAAGAACAGACATTTTATCCTTCAAAGGCAAGATAAAATGTCCGTTCCACAACTTGCCTTTAT